>NW_020799095.1:150217511-150269807 GCF_003259725.1 Athene cunicularia
TGTATAAGAGACAGCCTTTACTGTTTGTGAATATGATAGACCCGCCTTTCTTTCAGATGCAGTAAATGCCAGTAATCTGTTTGTATTTAGTCGAGAACCTGAGAGCGGTGGTTGGCAGGCTGTTCTTTGCTTACCATTTGAAATGTCACATGGCGAATTCTAGGGCTTGAGCACAATCTCAGCTTGACAGCTCTGGCAAAAGAAAAAGGGGCAACAGCGTGAGCCTCCACCACGTCGCTTCAGAAGTGCCGTCAAACCCAGCTTGATCCCTCTTGCATGGGTGAGGCTGAAGCCTTGCTGTGCCTGAGAGTGTAGCTTCTTGGCCGAAGGTGTAAATTCATGCCCATTTTGCTGCTGCTCTTTGGTAGGGGAACTTTTGTCCACTGTAAGCTGGAGGGAAAACAGAGGCATTAAAAATTGATATGCGATACAACCGAGGAACACCTTCAGGTCTCCTGGCAAGCCTGAATCCATCTTCAGTCAAGCCCCGCCTTGTTTCTCTGTATTTTAGAGAAAAAAACAGAAAGATATGTTTCCACAATCAGGTCACTGCCTTAAGAGGATCAAATAGGCTTCACGTTAGCTATGATTTCCTGAATTTGAATGGATTTCAGCGCAAATATCGACATGCGCATGTTAGCATCCTTGAGCATTTTTTTTTCAGCATAATGCACTGAAAAGCAATGTGGAGGGATTGTAACCTCTGCACAGATGCTAATCCCAGAGGGCCGTATTTGTCTTAGTGTTAGTGGAAAGCCTGGACATGTTTTAATGTGTGCCTGTCAAAGTGCTTTTATTACAGCTAAGACACCCTCCTGGACCAAGCCCATGCAGCATCCATATTTGCAGAAAGGATGGAAATGCAATCTGTAGACCTGCTTTGTCTGTGTTTCTGTAATCTTTTTCTCCATGGTCCTTCCCTGCCCTTCCTGTCATTTCCCTTTCAGCCAAATGCAGCTTTCTTCAAGAAAGACACCGTTAACACTGAACTGATGGAAAAAAATTATTCTCCTTTTTGCCACCTGCAGACACCACTTCTCACAGCTGCTGTGTTGGAGAGGGAAGCACAGAAATGTGATAATTCTGGGTAGGAAAGGTTGCAGAAGGAACTACTCCTCCAGAGTAGGAAGGGAAACGTGGATTCTTGACGTGTCAGTGTTAATGTTTCAGCACTGATGCCTCCTTCCCATCCACTAACTGTTTAAACTGACCAAGTCCTCCACTGAGTTTCTCAGTCACTGGAGCTTGTGTCTTGACTCTCTGCACCTCTTCCTTTGGCGAAGCAGTTTTGGCATCGTGTTCCTCTGGGACTTCAACATCTGGATGAGGTTTCCAGTCACTAGTGCTGACACAGACATCATGTTCACCTGCACCACAAACAACCTGGGTTTCTCCAGCCTACAGAGGTCCCAGAAGCTTCTGTACATTGACTAGTGGGTACTTTTTCTTTCTGGGAGAGATAAGAAAGTAAAAAAAAAAAAATTAAAAAACCCCCTATGTAATAGGTCTGTTTCAGATTTTATTTTTAAAGTAAACTTTTCCTTCAGGAAAGGCTCAAAATGGAGCACTTACATCTTCAAGAAGAGTCATTTAGTAGCTGGACCAGCACTTAAAATTAACTTGAAGGCACTGACTAATTCAGCACATGAGCGAAACTGAAGTTCACTCATACGTGGTAACGCCTTTCTTTTTCCCACACTCATCAAAACCTTGCGTGCCTACTTCACAGATTCCCCAGGTATTAATAGCCAATGAAGACTTCAGAACAGAAAGAGCTGGGCCCAGAGAATAAGAGGTTGCATTTGCATGTAAGAAGGATGGAGGAAGCTCTAAAGGGATCACTACCCGGTGCTGCAGATAGCCTGGCTTCCTGCAGCTGCCCTCCTACACAGCTGAAGCTCAGTCCTGCTTTCTCAGGCACATGGCACAGTCCAGGGCTTTCGTCTGGGCTGAGAACGTGGTTAAATCCTTGCAGGCACCACAACGTGGAATGGGATTTTAACCACATCAGGGAAGGCAGGATCGGTCTCCTAGGGCAGGGCTTCTTCGCATGCGGTCCCTGCACTACTGGTGGTCCCTAGCATGCCTGAAGGTGGTCTGCAAAATGATTGCAATTAGAAAACCAAAACCATACACATTGCATTCCCACGCCTGCAAGCCAGCAATCAGAAAGGAGATGAAGTAACAATAATAGATAAACATGTTGAATTTTAGGTCCCGGTGTCAGTTCTTTCAGTGACGGTATGGTCCTCAAGTTTTGTCCTTTTTTGTGAAAGAAGGTGAATAGTTCATTCAGTTTAAGGAGGTTGGTGGGGGGGGTGGCTGGCTGCCCCACTTCATCTGGCACTGGAAACCTGGGCTGGTACATGCTGCCAGAACCCAGCTCGCTGCCAGAATTTACCTGCAGCCAACCCTGCATACCTATTCAAAGAGCCTTCATTTTCCTCATTAAAGGACATACTTGCATAATCTTTCTTGTATGATAAGGAGCAGTGCCTACTTTCTATCTCACACCCAGGCCTCCAGACTTAGCCAGGCCTAAGGAAAGGACTATTCTGCGTAACCAGCTCTACCTGGGAGTGTAGACACATCCTAAGGACATGATACTATCAGTGGGGGGGAAGAGAGGGTGTGCCCCAGGCGTCCAGCAAAGACAAGCACTGCGACTGACAGGCTGGTGTGGAGACAGCAACTGGAAAAGGGTGAGAAACACGGAACTCAAAAATGTCTCTGAGCATCAGAGGAGTTTCCTCCTTGGTCCCGTGAGGAAAAAAAAAACCCACCCCAAACCCAAACCATTTATTTTTTTCATTTCTTTTGGTTGGGTTGACTTCACAGTTTACCCTGGGAAGGAGTTTTGAAAGGTGCAGCTGAAAATTGACTGAGGGAAGGGAGCTTTCCCACCTTCATTTTAACCTCGATAATGAAGTGTCTGGATTACCAGCTGGACCTTGAATAACTTGACCTGTCACTGTTCAAAGGCAGCAGAGTCCTGAAGCTGTACGTAGGGCAGGTGTCTGTCCCCAGATCTGATTTGTTCTCCTACAAGATCCACAGGATCTCACTCAGCTAGGCATGCATTCATCCCTCTGTGGATGCTCTTAGTATAGATGAAAGCATCTTCTAGGGTTTAGCCTAGACCACTTCGGTGAAACCTAAAACTTTGGTAAAAAAACAAGCTCCTGGAGCAGGATCTGGCCTTTCCAAGGAGTTTTGGTTGCGTCCGGTGATGGATGTGAAGGAAACTCATGGTTCTTGGGATGGCAGAGGGAGGGGATGAATGAATTGTTTTGCAGTTGGGAGTGTCGGAGGTAACAGCTGTTTTTCCTTTGCAGAAGGTCTGCACTGTTCCAGAAGACAACAGGGACTGGTCTTTAAGTTTAAACTGGAGAGGTTCCTACTTTCCCTGCTGTAATACTGGTGGTGGCAGCAGGGTGAGCAAGCCTTCTGCTAGTTTCCTCTCCATTTCACGCGGAGTGGAGGCAGGCAAAGGTTCAGCGACTTTCCCAAGGTCATGTAGGAAATCACTAGGGCAGGAGGCTGGTCATTAGGACATCCTTTCTCCAGAATATAACAAGACATGGACCAGAGGTTCAGGAAAAGAACGGGACTTGCCCAAGGTTGCGGGATCATCCCACCTCCTGAGGCACTTTCCCTGGCAGCAAGATTATCACATACTTCCCGTATCTTCACTGCAAGAGGTGAATGGGAAGGGGGGTGTGGGGGAAGCAAGCCGGTTGCTATTAATTCAGTTGAGCTTGACTGGACATGCACAAGCAATCTGGAGAAGGAAATAGTTCTAGTTCTGTCTGGTTCAGCAGAAACTCCACCCACCGAAGCTTTCCGGCAGGAAATCAAGTTACAAACATTACATGATCTGAGCAAATTCTCATACACTGATCCTACCCTGGGGACAGGACACTTCTTCGAGCTACTTATTGGGGCTGTAGTTTTAGATACCTTAACCCCTTCTGGAGTGTCACTTTGAGGGCATTATGGCTTCTTGTGCTGGCCAGGCTGTAGAGATCACAAGCGAGAAGAAAATGAATTTACAACTGTTGGGATCATTCTTCATCAGTAAAGGAGTCCTGAAAGTTGTCTTTATGTGGAGGAAAGAAGGGGAGGGCTGGGGAGTCTTTCTTCTACTTGCTTTTCCTACTGAAAAATTGAGATCTGTCGACAATATGTTTCCTGGAACACCCTAAAGATGACCAAAAAACATGTGGTTTCTGGCACCAGCCTGACTGGGCAAGTGAAACCTCTCAATGGAGAAAGGAACCAAATTGTACTTGGACTGTTTCAGACCCATTGTTTTTTATTAGCAGAAATGCCTGAAAAACAATAGGAGAAAAGCTGCCATCATAAAAACTCAGACACCTACTGCTTCAGCTAAGGGTTAAGATAAAATTATAGTCTGCATGTTTAAATGATGATTAAATAATGAACCTTAAGGAAATAAACCTTGATGCTTGCTAATAGCCCTGAGATTGAAAATGAAAAAGCATAGAGAGGAAGGGAGCTTTTCTATTCGCAGAATAGGAAGCAAAAATGACCACAGCTCATATTTTTCTCTTTATCCAATTACCAGCAATGTAGACAAATATCTGACACTGAGAAAAGAGGAAAGGTGGAAGCTGCCTGCAGTGATAGCAAGGCTGTTTTTCGCATGACGACTGTTTCTGGGGACTTGCAGCCCCTCTGCACACTGCTGGAGAGTGGGAAGGTGGGGATGGCCCCTGCTAGCAGCGCTTCCCACCAAAGCACGCAGCGTGCCGTGGCTCAGGTTTCCTTTTTGCTCATCTAAGAAACAGAGCATCTCCCGATGAAGGTCACAGTTTTGATCCTCACGGCTTGCTCTTGTGTTTATGGTTGGCCGTTATTAGTAACGCAGGCTAGTGCATGCACTACTCCGTGCCTGCCCTTGTCTGACTGCAAGGGAGCAGGGGCAGGATAACAAAAGAAAGTATAAATAGAGTCTTTTTGAAAGCCTGTTAAATAGAAATAGACTTTTAGGGAGGAGAGAGAAAGAATGAGGCGTGTTACCATAGTAACTGCCAATGGTTTATTTAAGAAGGGCAAAGAAACAAACACCACAAAAAGGCTAAGTCAAGAGGAGTTGAAGATTGCTGAAGGAATCTGTCAGGATACGGACACAGAGGGGCCAGGTAAGAGCAGCGAGCTTCTACTAAAGCTGTGCTGAAAAATTTTATCCCGGTTTACCTCTTGCAAAGTGGTCAGGAAAATGTTACTATGAAATGTGTGTTTCCAGTTACAGAAACTGTGTTTCTAGCTTTTGGGGGGTTGGAGGGTGGGGAAATGCATGAGAACAAATATTAGATGGGTGAAATCATGAGGAGCAAAGGGCCACGTTACCTCTGCCCAACCTGAACCCACTTAGTGCCAAGCCCAGCTCATGCTTTTGCTCATTTTGCTATTAGAGGAATAGCAGAGGACATCCCCTCGTGTTGATGTTGGAGGAATATTTTTTTTTTCAATTATTTCTGTAGGTCCAGAACCAAATTCAGTCTCGACTTAGGTACAGCTGAGAAGTTGGCACTATTATGGTCTTGATCCCACTCCTCCATCTGGATAAAATATTTTGGAGACTTTGCTTCTCTAAGTAGCTCTTGCATTTCTGTCTCCAAAGTCAGGTCATTACAGCCGACAGAAGCATTCAGACTTCCTCAGTTCTTCCTCCAAGCTACCACTCCTTAAAGGAAGATCAAAGTAAGCTTTAATCATAGAATCAGGGACATTTTGGGCTGGGAGAGATCATCTGCAGCAGAAATAAGTGGCAAAACCATGCAGTTTGCAAGGCAATTTCACAGGGTTCCTGGAAATGACTGAGAGATCAATTGGTCAAACAGATCAGGGCTTGTGTCCTCTTTGTGCGTGTTGTGAGTGCAGGGCGAGGAGCAGGGCTGCAACTCCAGCTCACAGTGGCCTGACCTTGCGGAGGGCCGAGAGCAGAGACGTCTGAGGGCTGGCTGGAGTAGGTCTGACCGGATTTAGTGGTTGGATGCGGTGCTGCGCAAGAATGGCTGCGCTGCTCTGGCCCCTGGGAGTAAGAGCTGCTCCTGATGTGGGCAGAGCTTGCCCGTGTCTCAGTCAGCCACACAGCTCTGGCTCCATTTCTGACCTTTCCATAGCATGGTGCTGTCAAACCTCGTGTCTCTTCACTGGATTTGCTTTTCCCACCTGTAGAGGCAGGGACCGTGTTTCTGGTTTTGTGCCCACCTCAGAGGAATGTAGTCTGTTACTCGGGAGTGGAAATATCCTCCTGTTTGTTGGTACAGCCCTGATCAAAGCAGGAACCTGATCAGGAGAGGGCTTTCAGGGGCTCCCTCATTGTCAGCTATTAAAAACTGGACCCGAATGTCCTTTTCTGTATGCACCAACAACATGGGAATCATCCTTACTGTTTGTTCCTTTTGCCCCCACATGAAAGCTCTCACCAGGTCAGGAGCAAATGCCAAAGACTGAAAATGCTGGCAACTGTGGTGAACAATGGTGTTGTCTGCCTTCCCTTATCCCATCTGCTCTCTCGCTTTCTCCCCAAATTTTTTTCGCTCAGATTATATATTTTGTAGGTAAAATGTCTGATTGGAACTATTTGTGTTCATTCTCCCTGTGCCCAGGAGACTGCATCCTACCTGAAGACCACCTTGTGCTAAATGGTGCACGTTCACAGGATAGAAAGATGTTTTCTGCCCTGGAGAGCTCTTAACAGAAGAAAAGAAACAGCAGATAGAAAAGCAGGTGTGATGGTGCCGGAAACACCGCAACAGGACTGTTCCACTCTCGACCTTTAAAAGCTCAAAGACCAGAAGCAACTCAAAAGTCCCTGTGGTTGGGGTGTCTTTTGCTGTTTTGTTTTTAATCTTTAGTTTCTAAATCAGTGTAAGGACTTCCCAGTTCTTGACTCATAATTTTGAAAACCTCAGGGCTGGTACTACTGTAAGAGTTCAAACGGCAGAGAAGCCACAATGAGAGGACAACCTTCCCTGGGAGGAGAGCTAAGAATTGCAAAAAAAATGTTAGTTTCTTCTAAAATCTGCACCAGCGACTTTATCAGGGAAAGGGAAAGAATTGCAAAAGTCTCCTGCCTCTGTGCAATGGAGGGCAGACACGGTGGACTTTCCCATTTTGTTTGGCCTCACGATACAATGTAAAGCAATAAGGTGTAGTCACACAACAGAGCAGCAGATTTTCTGTTGGGCTTCTATCAAGAGGGTCCTTCCTCTCACCAAGAGGGAGGCAGATATTTTTAAAACTTTGGAGTATGAGCTGAAAGCCCTATATCTCCTTAGAATAATCCAAAAGATTGTCCTCAGTGTCCTCCTCTGAAACATCTCTGCTCAATGAGTGTGTTGCAGCAGCAGCACCACAGCTCCTACACATTACTGATCCCCTGGATGAAATCTGATGCACAGCTTGAAAGGCTGATGCCTCTGTGAGCCCATTAACACAGACATGTTTGCTGGGGGATGGAAATGATTTAATCCAAAAAAGGCCCTAGGTTACCTAACTCAGGCCAATTTTTGTGCAAGACCAAACCTACGGGTGGCGTGTTTATTTTTAGGTTTTGAGCTAAATTCTCTTCATTTTCTCCCCCAGAGCAAGAGGCGAATCAGAACCCGACTGCGCCACTTTCTACATTTCCCTGACCCTACGGAGAGTTATCCCATATGCCCACCCATGCATGAGAAATTCAGGGTGAGCATTTTCGGAAGGTTTCACACAGCCTTTGATGTCTCCTAGCCTGGGAAATTGGTCCTAGTCCCGCTTCCCAGCTTGGAAGGTCTCACTGTGGTATCTGCAAGAGATAACGCACCCTTTCGCTGTCTGCACTCTGGGCCAGTCCGACTGTTTCCCTCTTTGCTGCGGGACTGCAAAAGGGATATTTCCCTCCCAATATTGCAGAAGGGCCCTCTTGGAGAGGCTGGCCCGCCTGCAGAGCTGGGAAGTCCACGCCGCTCCTCTCTTCTCACAGAGATTGAGTTATGCCAGTCTTTGACCTAAGTGTAGCTGCTGACGGTCACAGGGATTTGACTGATCTCCTTAGGTCGCTGTGAAATTTGTGATTCCTTTTAGGGAATAGAATTTTTTTATGATTTTTTTTTTTTCCCTTTGGGCTAACTTGCAATGTAAAAATAAACTGAAGCCCACGGTGGGAGATTAATTTCCTCCCAAACTCAGGAAGGGCAGTCAGTCAACACAAGATCCTCCTGGCCCATCCCAGGAGGACGCTGCTCCTGGATTCATTCCTGGAGACAGCTGCTGTCCGACCTTGCCGTAAGACTTCCTTCCCCAGTGCTCTCCTCCTGGCCCTGCCATAGCCCCATGGGGTCTGAGTGCAGCCCGTGGGCACAGCCCAAGACATTTCCTTCCCTCCTGGCTCTGCTCTGCCTCAGAGCCCCCTGCTAGCAATACTTCTGGGGGTGGGGAGCAGAAATGATAAAGTCCTCATTTCTAGTCATATTTGACCTACCTCCTAATGAAGGGAGAAACCCCATCTCCCCAGGTATCCAAGCTCCAGGGGCTTATGAGTAATTTTGCCTTCATCTTTACGGCTCAGAAAGCCTCTTTGCTGCCTCGCCCTGTAGCCTCCTCACAGGGTAATTGTTTCCTTTCCATGCAGAAAATTCCACTCCTGTGGTTTTCCCCATCACTCCTGCTGTCAGCATGCTCCTGCCCTTTCCAGAACGTGGAGCGGTTTGCACCATGCCCGTGATACATCTCCTAGTTGACCAGCATTAGCCCATTTGCCGGCTCTCTGATGCTTCCTGACTCAAATGACATTTAAGAGCAGATCCATTATACCTTATAAACTCCTGAAACATCCTGAAAAGAGTTGCAGTTTGGCACTGTCCTCTTGCACCTCAAACACTGCAGAAACACTAGACCCACCTTCCACGTGGAGGTTTGTACGTGGATCTTCGTGGCAAAGACAGTTCTGCAGACCCTTTGGTGCATATGGTTTCTACACAATGCTGGTATTAGTCAAATAATTGAGAACTGGTTACTCACACAAATTCCAAAGCCTGGCTCATTTTTGCTGTGCTCCAGGGGTTCCCGTTTCTAGACATTCCCATGAATTAAGCTGAGCAAGCTGGCAGGGAAGAAACAGTCTCTGAATGTTGGCATGAAAAGCCCCACCACAAATTCAGCTGTCATTGTCCTTCTGCTTTGAAAGTTTTAAGCCCTTCAATTAGGGAGAAATGACAATACCCAGAGTGGGATTCCTTTGCTCTTATTTTGGCATGTAACATTGAGATGTCGGACTTCAGATGAACTAGTCACCGTCGGTTCCCTTTATTGCCGATGCAGGGAAATAGGAAGAACCAGAGTGTGATTCAATCTACAACAGTATCTCAGAGAGGTCAGATGAATCATGGACTATAAAAGAAGCTGAAGCTGTGTGGCCAGACGTAAGATTCTATGTTTTAGACGTCTAAATTTAAGTGAGATGAATTCCACTCCTCTGACTCAGGTGGTCGATCGCACAATGCAATGACACGCTGACCATGCTGAGTAATGCGGCTCTGATTTAATGACTTACCTTCACCCCTGCCTCTTCTTCTTGCCTGTGTAAAGGTGTAACACTGTCCTCTTGATTCATTTCTTAGCCCTCACTGGCAGGGCTATGCAAGGCAACATCTAGCTGGCCACTGAGCATGTGCTTTTCTTCTGGGGGAGCAATCATGTGGCCTTACCTTGTGCTTCCAGGTTGCTGCATTTTCTCTCCTCCAAGACAAGATATCTTTGAATGAATAAAAGTGCTAATGGGTAAAGCCACAGGCAAAGTCTAAAGAGCTCAAGACTGCCATACCGAGAGGTAAAGAACAGGCTGAAGGCTCATGCTGGCTAGGGAAGCTGGTTAAGAAGGCCTGAGATAAGGGCAAGGAGGGGAATGAGGTGGGGATGAACATGTGAACATGAGTTATTTCAAAGATGAAAAGCACCCAGAACAAGATAACACGACAAAATGCTAGAATCATGGAAAATGGGACTGAAAGGTGGACTTGAAGGCACCACGTAATCTACCCCAGTGCAGGAGGTCATATCTAGGTTTCTAATCCTGATCAATGAAAGAGAGAGGTGATTTTGCTAGAAGGGCATAGAGACTCCCTACTTGTTTCCTGATGCCTTGGATCTGTGTCCAGTGGTTCACATGGTTTGTTGTGCAATGAGCAGCGTTGCCTCCCTGTGAGCTGCAGTGCTGGGGATTTTATTCTCACAGTGCATTACTAGAAGTTCTTTTAAAGTTTTCCCTAGAATTCCCTGCTAGGTTATCCCTAGAAATCACCAGCTGGGAAGCAGGATTAACAAGCAGTCAGGTCCTCCTTCTCTGAACCTCAAGGGCATGTTACTGACGCCACACTGCTCTAGGATCCTGCTTCCCCAGTGGGAATCTGTTTCTCATTCCCTGTGATATGTGGCAATCCTTTGCATTTGAGATCTGAAATAGATGTGCCAGACTGTGTCAGGGAAAAGTGCCTTGGGCAGGGCAGATTAGAGAGAGCTGGCAGGGACCAGAGTCACAGGATGGCTCTTGGGTGCATCTCTACCTCTCTGCTTCTTCTGACAGGGAGAAGAGGACACGGCTTAGGGCTGTGCTTCTCCCTCTGAGCTAAGGACGTGGAGAAGCTGTGCACATGCCACTGGGGATGCAGTTCCAGCTGTGCAGTTAACATCAGCGTACAGAGCAGGCACACGATGGTGTTTGCTGTATTGGAGAGGGCAACAGAACCCGGCTAGGTGATGGTAGGGGCAGGTAGTACTGTCCAGGAAGGGAAGGTGGCTTTGCAACCAGTACTAACCCTGACTGATGGGCTCAAATTCAGATGTAACCTGCTCAGTGAGAAGTCTCTGGTAGGACGGAGATCCCTTGATGCTGAGCAGTATGCAGATACAGATAGGTTTTCAGATGCAATTGGAAGTGGCCTCCCTAGTAACTGAATCCTCTCCTGGCCAGTGCTGGCACTGTCTGTGGGTCCCTGAGGTGCACCTGAACTTCTTTGCCCGTGGTCTGGTCCTGCCTGGAGGTCATATAGTCAAGTAAGTGCAGTCATTTGCCTTAAGTGCTCAGTGCTTAGAGACAGGGTGTGCTGGGCTAGGAGGCTGCTACACCCGTCCCCTATTTTGAGGTCCTTAAAAACCACAAAAGGCTTGCTTCTTTCACAAAGCCTAAGAGACCTTGAATACTTTGAATCTTACTAGCTATTAGTACAGCAATAATTAAATAATGATGAATGCTCCAGAGGGATGTGCTCAGTAGCTCCGTGACCTTGCTGCTAGAAGTTGTCCCCTCCTTTGTGCTCATAACCCTGGTGTTGCTTGAATTAACCTTTGAACTACTGAACAGATCCTCAAAATCTCAAAGAGATTTCCATGCCAATCTGATGGAGACTTATGGGAAAGAGCGTGCCTTAAATTGCAAGCTGGTTGGGATGGGAAAAACTCCTTTCCATTTCCGCAAGCTTTGTAGCTTTGAGATGCTGAATGTCTGGTCTAAATGTATGTTAGGTGGTGTGTTAGCCTGTGGTGGTGCTTGAACTTTATCCTGAAATACATATGGGGTGAGAGGAGCATTATTCATCCCTACATGCCATACCTGCTCATGTGGGCACACTTAGTTTTGTCAGTGGGTGCTGAAGGCACATAGCAGTGAAGAAATTCGGATCCTGGAGGAATGGGTCAATCTCGCCTGAAGTGCCGATGATTTGCGGTACTCCGCACTATGAGTTTAACTTCAGTCACCTGAAATGTCCTCTGTTCTCAGGGTGCTGAGATGCTGAGGGCATCCAGAAGTCAAGCCCTTTTATCACACCTCGTGGTAGGCAGCAAAAGGACCAAGGCTCTCTGGAGGTCTGGGCTCTGTGTCCCACTGCTCTGCTGTGGGCTAGGTGATGTGTCTTTGAAAGGCATCAGGGATCCTGGTCCCAAAGTTCTTGTCTCACACCAGTAAAATTTGAGTGACTATTGCTGGGATTGTTTTGTTGTCTAAGGGAGAACAGGATCTGGCCTACAGGGAAGGCTTGAGATAACCATCTCCACCTGAAGGTGTCAACATAGGCAGAGGAGTTAAGCTGGCAGGAGACTCGCCTTGACAGAGGCAGTGAGTCGCACATAGAGATTTGGAGCAGTTCAGACCGTGCTCTTGTGTGTTTGTGTCTCCCCTCAGTTCCCACGCCTCTGCACTTCCTTGTTTAGCCCAGGCCCGGAAGCAAAACTGCTGAAATGCAAGGAGGAAAGTTATTCTCATGGTGTTTCCAGCCCAAACAGAACCAGGAGGGACAGAGGAAATCTCATGAGAAAACTTGACAGATTTCCAGCCCAGTCCCACTCAGGGCCATGGAGCTTCTGGTGTTTCATCTGGGTCCGGGGCTCTCACCACATTTCCGTGCACCTGGAAGTCCCGCAGCACCAGAGCGACAGCAATACTGGTGTCCAGGACCTTCCTGCAGCCCCATGGATCTCGGCTTTACTCTGCTCCAGCACAGATCCAGTGAGGAGCGGCGTGTTTGTTGCTTGTTCCCACCATGGACAAGGGTGGTGAGGCTGTGGGTGACTTCTGCAAGCCAGAGATGTTTCTGGTGGAGATGAAGCTCCTCCTTTCTTCACACACAGGCAGGGTATTCAAGGAGATAACCAGAGACTCTGAGCTGGAAACCAAGCTCAAAGTCCAGTGCTCTGCACTGGAGCAGGCAATGGCACCAGAATTCTAGGTATCTCCTCTCCTCGGCTATCTCCACGTTTTCTCATGTGAGATGTGTGGTCCATCAGGAAAAGAGGTTGGATGGGGGGACTGTCCTGGAGCTGCTCTTTTGAATGCAGAGCCCGAGGAGCTGGCAGCAATGCAGCCTCTCCTGTCTCCATCAGCTGTGCATCGCAGCTGAGGCCCCACCACCGCGTGGGAGCTGAGGGCGTCAGGGGATAAGATGGATGCTGCACCCAGGTGCTGTCAAACATGTGATACGGTAAGAGCAAGACGGACCTGCTGGTCCTTGGATGGTGCCTGGTGATGCCAGGATAGTCAGCTCTGGGCATGGCTGTCTCACCCAGTGCAACCCCACTATCCATTCTTGTTCAGGCCCTCTGGATGCCTGGTCCCATTTGTCTTGATTTCCTTCCCAGCAGCAGTCTGTGCTGGTTAATTGCAAACTATGTTAAAACAAAAATTGTTTCCTCATGTATTTGGCTTTAAATTTATCATCCCTTGCTGCCACTGAATGATGGTGGTAATTAGGAGTTTGCTGCATCCCCAGCTTTTATTCTGCAGTGCAGCCAATGCAGCAGCAATTAATCCCCCGGCAAACACAGAGGAGGTGAATACGGCAGTGCTGGGGACAGAGATAATCTTGGGATAATTTATAATTGCAAAGCCATGCTCAGAGCGGGAGAGACCTCCGGGAGTTGCTTTGCTTTTTGTTTCAGAGGAAAGGCTGACTGACAGAGGGCTGGCGTTGACTCGCTTATTTGTCCTGTTGTTTGCATTGGACCACTTCCATTTTCGGGCACTGAGGGACTGGCTTTGGGATGAATTTTATCTCACTTTAGGAGAGCTGAGCAGCCTGAAGCAGGTCTCAGCTGAGCAGTGGGAGAAATGCAAGCTCTGATTCCTCCCTGCTGTAACTGTGAACAACTTGCCCTAAAGCAGTAGAGAAAAAAAAAAAAACAACCCCACAACAAGGGGGGCTGGGATTCATGCTTCCTATCTTACAGATCCCCAGAGAAACTCCAGAAATGATGCTCTGACTTTTCTTTCGTTGTATAAGGACCCTAGGGAACCGGATTTTAATGTAGATGCTTCAGTCTTGTGTGTTTGAAATTCCCCCGAGGCTACCTTGGCACAGGTCTCAGTCATCACCAGGTACAAAGCAGTTTGTACACATGAACCCTGTGGGCTGCTGCTGGAGGGAGACAGTGGCACCCTCAGCTCATTCCTCATTGCAGTTGCATTTTCTCCCTGCTCTTCAGCCTAGCCTTCGTGGGAATGGTTGCCCTTCCAGGAGGACAGGGGTATGGGTTTGGAAGTGCTGAAGAAATCCTGGGTTCCCATTTCTCCAATGAGATGAACACTTTTTTTTTTTTTTCCAAACGTGGTTAGAGCACCATAACCTTTCTCACAGCTTTTTCCCTCCTGGGGGCTGACTTTGCAAGGAATGATGGAATTTTCTTTGGGTTAGAAAGGAGTCTTCTGTCGGTACTCATCCAACTTTCCTTAACCACCTTGAGAATAGGTTTCTGTACATCACACCTCTGGTTTGATCAGGTGCTTACCACTGGTACTGGGTGATCCTGGGAGAACAGACAATGTCCACTATAATCCAGTTAGGTTCAGCCTTGTTCCTTACTCTTTATTTTTTTGATTGTTGGGGAGAAGGTGTTTCCAAGAGAATCTTAGTGAGGAGCAAACAGGGAGGATGCTTTGCTCTCAGCCATCATGACCCATTACAACTGACAACTCCAAGCCTGCCTGGGCAGTGGCACCTGCTGTTGCTGTGGGCTGACTGACCATCCTGAGCATGAGAGCAGGATTTGGCTCTCAAGTTTTCCCTTCGAGACTTGGAAGACCTTAGTCACATGTGAATCCATTTCACAGGTGCTCCCCAGAATAGATAGGCATCACCGGCTATTTTTTAACCCATGGATGGAGACATTTAGGCTTGACAGTGTTATGAGCCAGAGCCAAAGCTCCATGGACCAGTAGTGAAGATGGTGATGTGTTACTTGTATGCTTTAAGTGTTATCTTAGGCTCTGATGGATTGGGTTAGAAGTGACACCCCAGTGCTCACTGAAGGCAGTGGGAATGTTTAGAAGATATGTTTTGGAGAGGTTTTCTTTTTCCTTAGTGACTTATAACAGGGCTGTTTCATGCTGAGGATCAGGGAAGATGAGGCAGAGTCCCATTAAAATAGGGTGTATGGAGTCTGTTCAGTAAAATGGGATTGACAGAGTCAACAGGAGCAATACCGTAGCAAACATTTAGTCTTACAAAGAACAATCAAAGGACAGGCAATCAAATGACCATTTTACAAACACATGATAGGTACCAAGGAAATGGGTAGCAGTCATTAGGGACTGGTCAAGAAGAAACTTTCAGATCAGTCAAATTCTCTTTGGGGAGATGCAGTATCTGCCGTGTGCCTTGGCTCCAGCAGGGCTTTCATCACTGATCTTCTCCTAAAACAGCTAAAGCATGTGACTCAGATGCTTGTTAATGTGGCTTCCAAGATGGGAAGGTGATGGTAAGCATGGGTCTGTAGGCTGGATGGATGAATACAGAAGGAAGATTATTCAATCTGCAGAGTCAGGAAGGACTGAGAATGGCACTGGAAGATGAAATTGGGATGAAGGGTGGCTTCAACTTGACGGAGAAACAGCCTTTCAAAATTAGCATGAGATTCAGTTGGGAAATGTGTGAGGTGGAATAAGGCAGGAACATCCAGCTGCACAAATACAGAATGGGGAACAACCGGTTTGGGCAATGGGTTACCAGGGAATGTGAGTCAGGAAATCCACCCTCTTCTGGAGAGAGCAAAGAGCATGCTGAAAGGTGTAAACAAGCATATAGTTTAGCCGGAAACTCAAAGTTTAGTACTCAGAAGTGGGGCAATGAGTTTCTGGATCAAAATCTAGAACAGTGTGATGGAAAGTCCTGGGAAACCTGACCTAGGAGGACAGGTTTAAAGAACTGGGGGTTTTATTAATAGCTTCTAGAGGAGAAGCACAATCTCCCCGGATCATCACAATGGTTTTCGTGATGTAAAAAGCTGCTGTAAACCAAAAAGAAACATCAATACTGTCTGCTGAATTTCTATTAAAAATGTATGCTGAATTCTCCTGAGTTTAAATATAGCTCAGTTAATAGAAGAGGACATTCTTCTGGGAACTGGAATTGTATACGCTTAATTAATGATAATGAACACTGGCAGGATATAAGAGCCTGCGCAAAGATTTTGACTGCAAGGTGTTCCAGCAACACTTAGTATGGACATCTGCGATTTGATAAAGCGGTTGCCAAACAGGGGTGGAGAGAAGTACTAATTACACAGACTACAATAACTTCTATTCCTGCCTGTGTTCAGTATGATATTCATTGTCAGCTGAAACCTCTTGGGAACTTTGCTCTTCTATTGAATCAGGCCATTTAATGGCTACTAAAACGGAGCTATATTATTCATTCTGAAATAGCATGTCCAGTAAATGAACTTATATTTTTCTTTAGGTCTTAAATTCAGTCTGTTATGAATTAATTTTCAGTTCTGAATGGCTTGAGCAATATGAGGCAATGTCTCAGTAGCTGGGTTGTTTTTCTGCCTGTCTGTGCCCCTACAGATGTGAATAGATAAATCAGGGTGTGGAGTGTCTGTCCTCATTGAACAAGTGAAATGGTGAGGACAGGGAGCCGCCATACTGAGTACTTCTCTGGTAGAGAAATTAGGAGTGCATGGTCTTCACCAAGGACGCAGCTAAAGCCACCAAGGGCTGCAGGTGTCATGCTTTGTGCTCTGAGATAATTTTTTTTTTCTCTTGTAAGGCTGTCATCCCTAATGAAATGAAGAGGAATATGAAATGTTTACCATGCCATGCACCTGCTGCCCAAATTCTGCTCAGGTGATGTCAGTAGAGGAAAGCCCCATGGTGCCCAGTCTCAAGAGATCTTTGCCATTCTAGGATATGCCATAGGGGTGTCCCACACCTTCTGATCAAGGAAAAGCATCTTCAAGCTATTGTCCAAGCCTTAGATAGCCTCACTGGGCAAGTAGCATCTTGGGGCTGGGAGTGGTGGTGATGGCAGCAGGTTCCTCAGATGTTTGGGCTGCTCTGCTGCCAGCCCTTCAGACACCCAGGAGAACTTCACAGGGTGACAGCCCTTTGGATGTGTAAATAGGACTGCACGAAATGAATGGTGTTTAGAAATCAGCTCAAATGGAGTTTGAGACAACCAAGTATCAGCTTTCTACGCGGTGAGCTGTTGGGTCTGTTTGTAAGAGTCTGTCCTCAGTTACCAGAGTCAGAAGCTCTGGTGTTCACCATGGTGTGCTTAACACTAGAGAAGAGCAACATATTTCCCAGGTGCTTTTCTCTCCCTTTACTGGTGGACTTCACCTGTTCAGCTACTCTGAGATAAAACAGCAAGGGGAAAGGCTCCAGCCTCTCCCGCACCTCACATGGCCCAGCATAACAACAATACTGCACTCTGGCTTTCACTTGCCATTGGCAGTGGAGAGGAGTTGACAGAGGCTTGGCCTCATCTGCCTCCTCTTCCTCCTCCCATTCTTCATCCCCAGAGGCTAGGACTTCCTGTGGTTTGGCAGGAGATCTGTAAACATGTTCCCCATAGTGCCTCCCCCCACCTGCCACTGCCCCACGCCCTTGAAAGAGAGGAAACACCACAGCCAGGAATGTGGAAGGGGATTTCCACGGGCTTTAATGAGGCTGGCCTCCTCTGCCCACCTGCTGGCCCCGGTCAGCCCTGGGTGAGATCCTGCTCCACTTGGTGTAGGGCTGGGACAGCACCCAAATGGCACCAGGGGTGGTTCCCAGTGTGGGGCTGCTCACCTGGCTCCATCCTGGCTTTGCAGCCTGGTGGGCACCCTCCAAGGGCTCGGCCTCCCCTCCTTCTGCAGGGGAGCAGGAGTGCAAAAGCCGGCCTTGGAGGAGAGGTGGTGCACAGGAGGCCTTCAGCCAGGGGAGCATGGGTGGGGGTGCAGAGCACTCTGGTCGTCTTACAAAATGGGGGTGGTCCAGGCACCTCTGAGTCATCTCTGGCTGCGGTCCTCTCTGAGGACCCGTCCCCTGGCCACGGATGTGTGGCACGGGATGCCGAAAATCCGTACAACTGTATGTTCCCCTTGCTGAATTAGGGGTGCATCTCAGCGGGGAACCGTTTCCAAACCCTTCAGCCCCCCCAGAGGGTGCTCAGACGTGAGCAGTGCTAGCTGGCACAGGCAGAGTTAAACATCTGCATCTGGGACCATCTTGTGAGTCCTGGCTCTGCTGGGTTGTAGCCAAACACCCACCCCTGTCCCACAGCACCTACTGTTCTCCTATTCCACCTCTTGCGGGTTGAGATATGGGCTGTGGGCATTTCTGCTGGCACTGAGAATACCTCCAGGTGCCGGGACGATGTGACCTCCCGAGATGCCCACAACTTGAATCCCCGGTTCTCAGGTGTGTGGGGGATGAGCTGTACATGACTTTCCCATGTGGGGACCGGGAGAGGGGGACAGGCAGTAAATGCAGTGCATGGGTGACATCTAATGTCATATTGGGGTAACACAGGCTGTTTTTTTCCAAGCTTAATCCTACTAATTGTAGGGGCTTTGGAGTGAGTAAAGGATCAGGCCCATCTGGCTCTAAAGGGCCACCTTCCTCCCAGGGGAAAGCAAGGCCTTTTGCTTCCAGGCAGCAGGAGATAGCTCACAGCATTTCACTCCCAACTTCATGCCACAGAGCTGCGAGCCCGTCATCCTATTCTGCAGGGAGCCAGTGTGCTCTGCACCGCTACCATTCTGGTGGGACCTGCCCCAAATTCCCCAGCCAGGGGACCATCACCCTTCCTCAGTGGCGTTTGAACACCCCGGTTATGCTGAGGCCACCTCCTCCTTTCCACCTCTTCCACATCCCCGTGCCTGCCAGCCCTTGCTCCACATCTGTAGCATTAATTAGCTCATCAGGGCTAATTTTTCACCAGGAGGAGACAGGAGACCTGAACAACTTGTTTGTTAGGGAGGGTGAGTTTGAAGAACTCCCCCATCTCCAAAACATTTTGGGGAGGTGAGAAGGGATGTCGAAGGCTTTTGCTTAACATTTTGAGCTGTAAATGACTTTGCACTTGGAAAGCTCAGGCTGTATTTGGAAAAAAAAGTGGTTTTGAAGTATTGTAAAGGGAAGTTTCAAGACTGAAATTCAATCACTTTGCTTGATTAGATCCACTTAGCAAACACTAGCATTAATATTTGACTTTTTGCCTCTCTTTGTGAGAGGGCATGTGCATGAATGCATATATACATATGTAAGTGTTTAATTTAAGAAACTTGGGCACGGCAGGAAAGAACTGTGGAAGAGGACTCCTTCACGCTGTCTCTTCCCAGGACTATGGGGATGGCTCCTCATCTTTACTACTACTACCTTGGAAGATGGCCAGGCCAAAGGCTATTCCCTTCTCCCTGCTTTGTTAGGTCTTCACAGATAGACGCTAATCAGCAAGACTCTTTCTCTTCACTTGTCTAACTGGGGAATGCAATTAAATTTGAGCTGTGGTTCCCAGCCTGCACTTAGCCTGAACTTGGCTGTTTCTCTTTCAAACCTGAAGAAAGCCTTTTATTGTTCTGCAGGCTCTGGGGGTGTCATGCTGCTGAAGGATGCTGTCTCTGCCCACCTCTGGCGCATCCTCCAGGTAAGGCCCAGCAGTGGATGGACCTCTGCGGACTGCAAACAACAGCGTGTTCCTGGACCCCATTGTAATTTCTGGCTGAACTTGCACAGATCTATTGACCTGGCAGCCTCTCCTGATGTAAAAACTGAGGATGACGGAGAAGCTGGTGTTCTCCCAGGTAGATAAATGTTTACTTGGGCACACTGTAGCTTGGATCCTCTATGTTGTAACCCCTCTCTGCTCCCAGAAGGCCTGTCTGCTACCAGAAGTCCCTTCTCCATGGATGAATTTGGTAATGCCCATCTCTCTAATTCTTCCCTAAACCATTCCTGGTTTTTAGCCAGAGCCTGATTTTTGGCCAGAAAGTACATGTCATATCTCAGCTCTTGCTCCTTAGGCTAAACCCTTCCTTTTAATTCCCCGCTCCAAAACCACGTGGTTTTCCCCATTCTGCCTGCAGCAACTCGGACCTGTGATGAACCCACTTCCCTGCTCCCAGGGCAGGGCTTCAGGTGCTGTACCAGAGCCACCACGATGGCCCTGCTCCTGCTGGTGTGACCACATTAGATTTGCAGGGCAAATCAAAGGGTGGATGGAGATGTACAGCTCAACCAAGGCATGTTATCAGCCTGGAATAACGAGAATAACAGTTTTTTCCTTTTCCCCAGCATGCCATGCTGAGTGGAGGCTGGAGCCTTCACTTTTCCGGAGGCTGTTGGAGAGCTAAATTAATTTGTTAATGTTTATATTTTCAGAAACTGCTGCAGCACCTTGGGGAGTCACTTACAGCCCTATCAGTGGCTCACTGATGCAGTGGCTCGTCGAGCCCAGGAAAACAAGCACCATTAGGACCAAAGCAACCCCCAACTGTTCCTCTCCTGCATAATGATAGTAATTAGCACTTGCTGGCACTTTGCAAACATTAGATAATTATTCCTCAGAGCTTCCTCTGGGAGGAGAGTTGCTATTTTTAGTGCGTTTTACACACAGGGAAACTGAGGCAACTGATTTAAGGTTGTTGCAGGAGGTACAGAGCTGGGGACAGAGGCCAGCACTGTAACTGCAAGCCCACTGCTTCTCCCTTTGTCCTAAGTCCAGTGAAACACATTTGACTTGCATGATCAAATCATATATTTCCTAATGCTGGAAGGCTTGTTTGGATTGGAAACAGCTTTTTTTTTTTTTTTTTTTTTTTTTTTTTTTTTTTTTTTTTTTTTTTTTTTTTTTTTTTTAAAAAAATGGGCATTTGCCTTAACCTACCAAGCAAAACATTTTTTTCTTTTCCTCCAAACTGGCCATTTTTGGAAAATGAAAATCAAGGATATTTTTGGCTTTCTCATTGCTTCTCTCTTATTCCGTCTTTTCAAGGCAAAACTGAGGAAACTGAGAAAAGGATACAGCTAAAAATGTCCAAATGCACACACATAAAAAAAAGGGGGCTAAAAATGCTTCATGTGCAGAAGGTTATTGGGACGCAAACCTCTGTTCCCTCAAAGCCTGCAGACTGAAATCAGCTATAAAGCTGCTTAATACTTCCCTGGTTTTTAAGCGGCTCCAATATTTTGCAAGGCAAGTTTGTTTTTTTTTTTCAAGACAATCATTTATTGCTCCTTACCTGGGTTTATTCACTGGTGTTTTACTGTCCCATAAAGTCCCTTGGTTGCTGGAGAGGACAGATGTTTGGTAGATTTGTCTAGGTAAGTGAAAGAAATACGTGTTTGCCTGCTTTGTGAAGATGCCAGGCACAACACCTTTGTGTAATTTTACTGTTAGTTTTGCAATATATGAGGTTTTTCTGATACATCCAGCTCCTACGACTCTCTAACACATGATATTCTCAGGCTTCATGATCAAAAAGTAAATTCGAGCTGAGAAACGCAAGTGAGAAATACAGCAGAAAGCCAAGGGTAAGACACCAAGGTTGTCGCTGCTGCTACTGTTATTATTATTAATAAATGTCAAATTCTCTGTGGGTTTTCAAGCAGGGCATGTGAGTTTTAAGGTCTGATTCAGGGTTTTTCAGTGCCTGGAGCTGACTGGAGTGTCTCTGAGTGTCAGTCACCACAGTGGGAGCAGTCAGCACAGCCTAACACAGGTTCTAGTTTCTATCAGCTCATTTCTTGCTTGGCCCATAGGCTGATAAACATGACATTGCTGATCATTAATAAAACATATAAATCCTAGGGGTTTTTATAGTCAGCTGCAAAATTTCCACTGACCCGGGCTTGTTTACCAAACAAACAGCCTTAAATAGGGCTGCTACTTATTTCCAAAAGTGTAAAAGATTTTCAATAAAATCAGTTTTCCAGTTAATTAGCAAGCTATGGCATTTTGCTGAAATTATTATACATGCAACACCCCCCTGAGGCAACTATACTTAGGATTCAGTGTAGATATCTATCTGCTCTCTCCTTTCTGCGGTGTTCATATCTCTGGTGCCCAAGTATCTGCCAAAATCCTTGAATCAAACATCTGCCTCCTTGAGAAAAATCAAGGCCAAGCAGGGAGCCAAACTGCTTTATTTTCTTTGCGAATGACACATCTCTTCTCAGCGTGCTGCAAAAATCCCTCAGACCTGAACATCTTCATAGTACGTTCCCAAATTGTGATCTCCGTCCTGAATCCTCTGCTCTGGCCTCACTGGGAGCTGTGAGGGACCTGTTAACACTGATAAGACCCTGAGGGAAGGCAAGAAAAACGCACAGCCCTTCTGCTGGAGAGCAGGCACATCTCAAGATATAACACTTCTGCCTCAAAAACATCCCTGCTCCCTTCCTCCCCACTGAAGCTCCTGGCTGGAGTTGGGGTTATTTTCCTGGTCCAGCCCAGGTGCTTTGGCATCTGCCCATCCACATCTCAGCTGTGAAGAGGTCACAGCTCATGACTGTGATCTGAGAGCTCCCACCTGCTTCCATCCTCAGTCAACACCACACCTTACCTCTCTGAAGTACCAGCAGTCCTTCCTGGACACTCCTCCTGCTGTGTCTTCCCAAGACTTGCTGCAGTGCAGATGTAAGATATCTTGGCTCTCCTTTTCCCTTGTTATCCACTTGTTAGCTGAAGCTCTCATCCCAGCTCTCCTTGACACACTGTGTGACAGTGCTCACCTACCACCTGCCCTGCCCTCACCTGCCCTTTGCTTACTGCTGATGCCACCTATGAGGAGCATGGACCTGATGGGGACAGCTGCCTTTTTTTCTGCTGAGCAGGGTGAGTTCAGATGGCATGGGCCTGGCCGGCAGGGTCAGAAAGAGCTGCTGCTGTGATGCTCTGTAATGGATGAACACCTGGGAAGACCTGCCTGAATCTCTTCCTTCTCCCTGGGCTGATGTGGGGAAAATATCACTTTTCTGACTTAAACAGTTCATGTTTTGTGGGTGAACAGAGATTCTAAGTATCTGGGCTGTCACTATCTATGTGGACAATATAATTTCCAAAAAGAAATTTAGTCATTTAAGGGCTTGTGTAGCAGCTAATTAGCGTTCAGAACTTTTACGCTGTGATGGTCTTTACCTCTGCCTATTAACATTAGGAAGCCCCCAGACTAGACTGGTCTTTCTGCAAACAATGTTATGGTCCAAGAAACTACATTTCTCTCAGGAAATATCTCCTAGAAACTGTTTTAATCTTGCAGAAACTACTTGCAGCTCCACGAGGAATGAAAAGAGCACCCTCTCTCTGGGCTTCTTAGTATTTGCGGCTTTCCTTAGCTCTGTAAGGATGGTGCTGCAAACCTTTGTGTCATGCCGTGGGGAGCTAGCAAAGGTTCCTACCAGGGCCATCACTTATTCAGGCATGTGTGAACAGAAAATGCTAAACTCAAGCCCCTGCACCCCTGAATGTTTGCAGTTAAAGTCGAGAAGAAACCAGAAGCAAAGAAAGCTGGCACTTGTCTAAAGCCACAGAAACATTTTCACAAGGAGCGTGGTTCATCCTCATCTGTGCTTCCTCTTATATTATAAACCAGCTTAGACCTTTCCTGAGAGCCCAAGTGGTTCATTCAAGGTGCAGCTGAGGGGAAAAAGAGGTGGGGTATGAAAAGACAGGAGGAGCTGCTGAAGTGGGACATCAGCTCTGAGCAGATCTTTTGCAAAGGGACCATGACACCAGATTGAAGCAAGACCTAGGCAAGAGCTGCTAGTTGATGCTAGCAGGAGCCACTTCTGCTGTTATCTCTGGCTTGGAGCAGGAGATGACTTAGAGCATCTGAATCTACTGACGATAGGGACTGAAAGAGTCTTTGTTTCTCACAGAGATGTTCAGCCACATGCCAGCTGGTGGCCACCAGGTTGGTGGAGTTGGGGGACACCACTCCTCAGAAGCTACTCCATCCCATTTCTTGGCCTGTGGTCCTTTGAACAGATCGGGGATTAAATTTCTCGTTGAGAAGAGGATTTGAACTGTTATTGGAGGGATGGCAGCTGGTTCTACACCCATCTCTGATGCACAAAGGTCCCATTAAAAGAGCTGCGTCGGAGCGGGGAATGAAGTGGCATAACGCAGTTATCTGCTTATCAGGTTTCTTTAAGCTCATTTCCTTCCAGCCTATAAGTAGAGAGAGGTTAAATTGCTATCTGAAATGTTATTTTGCAGTGTTATTCTGCGCTGTCCTAATTACATTCCTGTTTTGACTGCTTCATGTTTATAGATTATTTTAGTCATGTTGACTTGCTAGTTTATGGGTTTGAGCTCTTTGTTCTTCTTTCTGGAGAATAAGAGCTACAGTAATGACTTTTCTTGATGCAAAAGGAGCCTGTCTATATCTCCATTTAGATGGCATGGCCTTTATTGCTTTTATTTTTTTTTTTCACACTTATTTGGGTGTAGAGACAATTTTCTGACACAATCTGTCCAATTCTTCCTCCAATATTTCCTAATTTTTGTCAATAAATTTCTCACCAGCCGTGGAATGTAAATCAGAATTCCCTGGTGTATTTTTAAAATTATCTCTAAGAATTAAGCCAGTTCCTTGATATGGAAATATAGGTATCTTTTTAAAGATAACGACACCTCTCAAAGGAATAATTTCCTTATTTATTTGAGGTGGAAAATGAAACTAACACAAGTTTAAAAAAAAAAGAAAAAACCCCAACCAGCTCCTCTCTCCAGTCTTGCTATTGTAACCTGCACAGATGAGGTCTGACCTTTTCTGTGCTTGTGAAGGAGGAGGTAGAAGGATGGAGATACCAAAACAGTGATGTGCAAAGGGTAGCAAGCCAGGTAGATCAGGGTTTTGGCTAGAAACTGAGGATGCCAGTGCTTAACTTTTGGGCTC
Source organism: Athene cunicularia (assembly GCF_003259725.1). Taxonomy (NCBI): domain Eukaryota; kingdom Metazoa; phylum Chordata; class Aves; order Strigiformes; family Strigidae; genus Athene; species Athene cunicularia. Next base: position 150,242,178 of record NW_020799095.1, read on the forward strand.
ATTTATGGATTGCCCTAGTGAACCTGTAAGCTGCTTTTTGTTCTCCACACCCCTGCTTCAGAGGTGTAGTGGTTTTCAGGTTGTTTCTGGAGAGCTGTGCAGCAGACAGACTGGGGCTGTGTTTGTACGTAGGTGAACCACGCTCCAGGGTTATTCTCAGAGCAGGTTCAGGGATTCAGCATTTCCAGCTGAGATGTTTTGGAAGGGGGACAAACTTTCACAGGCAGGCCCTGGATCTGTGCCCAGAAACAGGGCCGGGTGGACGTCAGCAGTTTTGGTTCAGGGATGAAGGTCGTGTGAAACTGCATCTCGGATTTGCCCGCCCTTGCACTCGCTGTCATTTGTGGCTGAACCCGAAGACCTGGAGCGAAGGGCAGAGTTCTGTCTGTGTGGTGCCCAAGATTTACCTCCTCTGCTGGGAGCTTGCTCCTGCAGGAAGACTTGCTGATTGATGGGATGTATGATCACTTACCCCCACAGAGTACAGGCTGACCTGTCCTTAGGGGACATCCTTTGATGTGTGTCTCTGGTGCATAGAAGCTCTCAGGCTGGTCCTGCACAGCCCTCTCCTTCCCTGGGAAGATTTCTGCCCCTCCAGTTTCACAACACTCTGTGTGTGTGTGTATGAGTCCCTGCCAGCTTAACTCCTGTTTCCACCTGTTTCCCAGAGCCTGTTTTCTTAACTAGTAGGTTTCACTGCTAACCCAGCAGCCACAGGCTCCTTTTGCGCCTTTACCAGATGGTGTTGGTTATGGCTCAGCGTGCTTAAGGGATAGAGAAAGGCACAGCAGCTGCAATATGGCCCTGATGAGTAGCAAAGGGGATGCTTGCTGAGGGAGCTCTGTGGTTGCAAGGCTTGTTGGACGTGTTCAAGGGGAGACAGGGAAATCGTACTGATATCCACCATCCCTGGGCAAGTTCTGGATACCCAGCAATGCAGAGCCGTGCCTTTCTCTGAGATGAAGGCGGGAAGCTGAAACAGAGCATCTCTTTCCACCATGCTAGATATTTTTCTGTTTTATTAACTCTCTACCTCAAGTTTATTGCCCAGTAAAAGGGAGCGCGCTCTTCTTTTCCTCCTTTAATTAGCCAAATTAGCTTTATTTGCCAAATAAATCTTTGCAATGAAAACATAAACTATATTTGATACAGATTTCCACCCCCAGTAGTTGATCTATGATCCAATAAAAAATGTACAAACCTTTAATCAACATGAAAGGGAAAGGCATATGATTTTTCTTTAAATAACTTACGGAGGAATTTCTCCCTTACGCGTCTGCCTAACGTACTAGTCATGTCTGTTCAGGCAAAATATAACAGAGAGAGTATGAAGAAGGCATCTGGTATTGTTATTTTTGCCGTGTAAGGGAAGAAGTTTGGCATGTTGTTTTGGAGATGAAGAGGGGCAGACATCCCTATCAACCCCACAAAGTGTGAGGCTGATCTGACTATAATGCAGGCGTCTCCATCTCTTCCCTGGGTTGTTTTGCTTGCTGTTGCAGTTAACAGATCTTGAGCAAGTCTGAGCATTGGGCTGGAAGGATGGACTTCACATCCTTTGGGCTGGGAGCTGGACCTCAGACCCTGGAGATACAGGCTGTCCTCCCAGGGCAGAGCAGTGGGGAGTCAGCTCTAGGGGGGGCTGATGTGTGACCCCCACCCCACTGCTTGACACCAGTCAGGTACAGCCCCAGGGACTGCAGGCATTATGGTTTGCTTTTCTAGGAGCAGGGGATTTGAGTGGGTGAGGGATACTGTGCCTTTTTTAGCTTCCCATCTCTCTGCTCAGTCTGAACTTCTTTTAAATGGACCACCAATCTGCTCGTGGGAGATGGTAGAGATGACACAAATATCTATCTCCTATGAACCCTGTGGTTTTTGGTGTTATACCACATTTCCACCAAGACTGTATGATGCATTATTATTGCAGAGGATGGACTGTAGTAATGGTATGGTGCTGCTTTACCCAGACTGCCCCAGTGCACCCTAGTAAACTGTCAGTTTTAGGGGTTCCTCCATCATACTATATCTATGCTCTCCTGATCCTGGGCGGGGTGTTCCTCAAAATTGTCTTTGAAACAGAACAGTGCTGCCTTTAGAGGTGCTGAGCCTGTGTGATGGCACACAAGACAAGTCAACTGAGCTGTGCTACAATGGGGCAGGGGAGGACTAAGACCGTGTATGATGGCACTGCTCAGAGACCTTGTGCTGGCCATGTGCCCAGTCCAACCATGGCTGGGAGGGAGTAAGTAGCAAGAAGAGAGACCCTGGTAGGTAGCATGGCATGTGTTGCTCAGGGTTCGTAGAGAAACTGTTCCTTCAGAATGTTCTGAAACGGGTTAAAATAACAGCAAGCAAAATAAAGCATTTCCCAGCAGTGATGGAGATGAGGGGGCTGGAAATAACAACACCAGTTGCTGTTGTGTAGTCAAGCACTAATCTTTCATCAGAGAAGGGCAGAACTAGAGACTTCGAGGTAGAAGTCCAAGGTTCATCTCTGACCTTCCCCAACGCACTCCTACTCCTGTGAGAAAAGCTGTGGGACAGCCATTGCAGCAGGGCAGAAACAGAGGAATATGGTGAATGTTAGCCAGTCAGAGAGGGACCTGGGGGGTGATTGACAGCTGGCTGAACAGGAGCCAGCAGTGTGACCAGGGGACCAAGAAGGGCAATTGTATCAGAAGCAATGTGGCCAGCAGGGACAGGGAAAGGGATCTTAACCCTGTGCTCGGCACTGCTGAGGCTGCACCTCAGTTACTGGGCTCAGTTTTGGGCCCCTCACCCCAAAAAGGCCATTGAATGACTCGAGCGTGTCCAGAGAAGGGCAACGGAGCTGGGGCAGGGTCTGGAGCACAGGTCGTACGGGGAGCGGCTGGGGGAACTGGGGGGGTTCAGTCTGGAGAAGAGGAGGCTGAGGGGAGACCTCCTGGCCCTCGGCAACTCCCTGCCAGGAGGGGGCAGAGAGGGGGGATGAGTCTCTGGAGCCAAGGAGCCAGCGCCAGGCCCCGAGGGAATGGCCTCAAGCTGCCCAGGGCAGGGTCAGGCTGGCTCTGAGGAAGGATTTCTGTGCAGAAGGGGCTGTTGGGCGTTGGAATGGGCTGCCCAGGGCAGGGGGGACTCCTCGGGATCCCTGGAGGGGTTGAAGAGCACTGAGGGATCTGGGGGAGTTGGGAACGGTCAGTGTGAGGTTAATGGTTGGACTAGATGATCTTCAAGGTCTTTCTCAACTTAGATGATTCTGTGATTCTGTGACTTACTCTGCATTAAAATAGTATTTTCTTCCCTGGAAAGCCAGGCTTGCTGGACCCAGAAGCTCTTTTCTGCTGCAGCTCTGTGGCCCTGGCCATTAAGATGCTGCTGGGTGCCAAAGTGTCCCTTACACTCCAGGGTGGCACAGCAGCGACTTAACAAGTAAAGAAAGACTCCAGTCCCTCTGCCTATCCCTTCAGGCTCCATCTGTCCCCACTCAATGCCAGAGATGTGATCTGCCACACCACGCATCAGTGTGATGTGACATGAGAAAAGAATGGGAGACAGGGACATACAAAGCCAGTGCTATTGCTTGTTCCTTGGCTCCAGAGACTCATCCCCCCTCTCTGCCCCCTCCTGGCAGGGAGTTGCCGAGGGCCAGGAGGTCTCCCCTCAGCCTCCTCTTCTCCAGACTGAACCCCCCCAGTTCCCCCAGCCGCTCCCCAGCAGACCTGTGCTCCAGACCCTGCCCCAGCTCCGTTGCCCTTCTCTGGCCACGCTCGAGTCATTCAATGGCCTTTTTGGGGTGAGGGGCCCAAAAGTCAACACCCTCAGCGAGGGGTGGCCTCCCCAGTGCCGAGCCCAGGGCTCAGATCCCTTCCCTGTCCCTGCTGGCCACGCCAGTGCTGACACCAGCCAGGATGCCGTTGCCCTCCTTGGCCCCCTGGGCACACTCTGGCTCATTCTCACCCCCCCAGTCCCTCTCTGACCGGCAGCTCTCCAGCCACTCCTCCCCAGGCCTGGAGCCCCCCTGGGGGTTGTTGTGGCCCAAGGGCAGCCCCCGGCATTTGCCCTCAGTGAAACTCCCCCAGTTGGGCTCAGCCCATGGCTCCAGCCTGCCCAGGGCTCTCTGCAGCCTCCCTGCCCTCGAGCAGATCAACACTCCCACCCAACTGTGTGTCATCTGCAAACTGACTGAGGGTGCCCTCGATCCCCTCGTCTAGATCATCCATACAGATGTTAAACAGGAGCGGCCCCAACACCCAGCCCTGGGGGACACCACTCGTGACCGGCCGCCAGCTGGATTTAACTCCGTTCACCACAACTCTCTGGGCCCGGCCATCCAGACAGGTTTTTACCCAGCAAAGCGTGTGCCCATCCAAGCCATGAGCCGCCAGTTTCACCAGGAGAATTCTGTGGGAAACGGTGTCAAAGGCCTTAGTAAAGTCAAAGTAGACAACATCCACAGCCTTTCCCTCAACCAGTAAGCAGGTCGCCCTGTCGCAGAAGGAGATCAGGTTTGTCAGGCAGGACCTGCCTTTCATAAACCCGCTGACTGGGCCTGAGCATCTGGTTGTCTCTCATGTGTTGTATGAGGGTGCTCAGGATGAGCCGCTTCATCAGCTTCCCGGGCACCGAAGTCAAGCTGACAGGCCTGTAATTTCCCAGATCATCCTTGTGACCATTCTTATATATGGACATCCCATTGGCCAATTTCCAATCTGTCAGGACCTCCCCGGTCAGCCAGGACTGCTGGGAAATGACAGAAATTGTCCTGGCGAGCACCCCAGCCAGTTCCTTCAGCACCCTCGGGTGTATCCCGTCTGGTCCCACAGACTGGTGTGTGTCTGTGTGATGCAGCAGGTCACTGACTGTCTCCTGGATTGCAGGGGGGTCGTTCTCCCAGTCTCTGTCTTCTGGCTGAGGAGGCTGGATTCCCTCAGTACGACTGGTCTTGTTATTAAAGACTGAGGCAGAGAAGGCATTAAACACCTCAGCCTTCTCCTCATCACTTGTTACCATGTTTCCTCCTGTGTCTATCTAGCAGGGGATGGAGACTCTCTCTGGTCTTTCTTTTGCTACTGACATACTTATAGAAACTTTTCTTGTCCTTGATTGCTGAAGCCAGATTAATTTCCAGCTGGGCTTTAGACTTCCCTATTTCCACCCTGCACAGCCTCACAGCCTCTCTGTAATCCCTGTGAGTGGCTAGCCCCTTCTTCCAAAGGCTGTAAACTCTCCTCCCTGAGTTGCAGCCAAAGCTCCCTGTTCAGCCAGGGCAGTCTTCTCTGCCGCCGGCTTCTCTTAGAGCACCTGGGGACCGCCTGCTCCTGAGCCATTAACACTTCCTTCTTACAGAGCGCCCAGCCTTCCTGGGCCCCTGGACCCTTCAGGATCATCTGCCAAGGGATCCTATAAAGCAGGTGCCCAAACAAGACAAAGTCAGCCCTTCTGAAGTCCAGGATGTCAGTCCTGCTTCCCCTCTCCTGGTCTCCCTAAGAATAGAGAACTCTGTTATTTCATGATCGCTGTGCCCTGGTCAGCCTCCAACCACCACATCATCCTCCAGTCCTCCTCTGTTCACAAAGAGGAGATCCAGCAGGGCACATTCTCTGGTTGGTTCCCTCTCCAACTGCGTCAGGAAATTATCTCCCACACATTCCAGGAATCTCTGGGACTGGTCCCACTCTGCTGGGTTGCATTTCCAGCAGATGTCTGGGAAGTTAAAGTCTCCCACAAGAACAGGGGCAAGAGATTGTGAGATTTCTCCTAAATGCCTATACAATATTTCATGCAGCTCCCTGTCCTCGGTGGGTGGCCTATAGTAGACCCCACTACAACATCTGTGCTGTTGGCCTTCCCCCTGATTCTAACTCAAAGACACTCCACCCTGTCTTCACTACACTTGTGCTCAAAGCAATCCTAACAGTCCCTGACATGCAGCACCACCCCACCGCCTCTCCTTCCCCGTCTGTCCCTCCTAAAGAGCTTGTAGCCATAAAAAACATTCTAGAGGATTTGTTTTAATTTTAAAATGAAGATGCACTAATTCTTTAGGTAATAATTTTGCTAAAATTATAGAGGCAGGGTTGAAAGAGGAGATAGTATATCGACTGACAACCCAGCTTATTGCCATTTCTTTCTCTGCTTTGTGAAATAACTCAATGATGTCTGCATTTTCCCCTGCAACAATCAGATCAGCATCATCTTCTGTGTGATCGGTTCCACAAAACCTTCACAAAAGTCCATTTCCATGGTTCTTGAACAGTGTGAGTAGTGTTTAATGTAGACTTTTAAATGTTTTTCAGCCTACTTGACCCAAAACTGTACATGGGATTGCAGTAAGAGTAGTTAAACCCCCTCCTTAGTCCTGCTTACTTCTTCATTTATGTAAGGATTTATTTAGTTGAGGAAGATTGCTCTGATCTCAAAATCCTTTGCAGACACTCTGCTTTCCCAAACACAGCTCCCCTGCTATAGGGATGGCCCAAATCCCTGTGTCCTTGTCCTCCTTGTAGGAGGAAGCAGAGTTATTCTGGAAAAAAAAATCAAATATACCAAAAAATGTACTTGGCCTTCCTGAAGCTAAATAGATGAATTGACAGAGAGGGGAGGCAGGAATGGAGAGGAGCACCCACTGCTCCCTACCACTCCCTACCTTGGCATGCCCCCAGTCTGTAACCCCCGAGTGTAGCTGACTGCTGCACCCAAGGACTCGCTGATGGTCATGCAAGAGGAGGGAGGTGTGACGGCACCACAGTGTGTGCGACCCAGACATGGATGCAGGGCTGTGTGAAGCACTGGGGAGTGTCTTGGGTTGAGCATCTCCAGTTTGGGAGGGATCTGCTCTTAGGGAGGTGAGGATGGTCTCCAGAATAGTTCATCAGGGTGAGCTTTGCCTGAGATCTGCCTTCATGCCAACGCCAACTCTGCTGGCAGAAAATTCAATGAGTGATGCAGAGTTGCCACAGAGTGTCTGATCAGAAACTGGCACAAACAGCATCACTGAATCACTGTTACATACTCAAGAGACAATTAATAAGACAAGTATTGTAGAAAGAGATCCCAGTTGTTGTTCATGAGGTGTGGAGTGTGACACAACTTAATCACCCTGCTCCTGACGGGTACTATGAGGTAGTATTGTCACAGAGAGAAGATAATTTTGACAATACCAAGAAATAGCAAGAAATTGTGCTTAATAGTTCTTATAAAATTTGGGAGTTTTACAACTGTGTTTTTAGGTAGCTGTAGCAGACACAAGGAGCTTGAGACCAGATATGTGCTGGTACAAATGCAGCCCTGATGATAGGAAATAGGAAGAAAATGACCACGAGGAGGATGTGAGAAAGGCTGGGCAATGCTGATTTTAAATGATCTAGAAGCCTTCACACCACGTCTCTTTCCTTCTCACCGAAGGGACTGGGAAGGATGTAAAAGACATTTTCAAAACTTATATCTGATACTCAAATTACTTTAGACAGTGCAAGCAACGGAGAATCCATGGGTGGAGATTCCACCTCACTTAGGAGAGGAGGCAGAAGCTAGCTGAGATCCTGCTACAGCTAAGGAATATCTTTGATCTGCAAAACTGTAATAACTCTGACATAGTTTCCTGTAACTCTAGTCCAGTGATGCAAGTCTATCTTCAAATAAATATTTTCTGCTTCAACCTTATCATGTGATCAAGCTAGTTCATATTTTATGCCGTATTTATGGGTGTGGGAGTCCTTTGAACACAGTTGTTGGTGCCTTATTGATTCTCTGATAAGTAAGAGATACCATATTGCTTTGTGGTACCGAGATGCGTGTCCATGTGAGCTCTGAAGTAGGGTTTGATATGTGATGTCAGAGAAAGAAATGTCTACTGATTACTTGCAACAGTTAAGCAAACTTCTTTTATTCACTGAAGCAACGAGGCTCCTGTCTAACTGTCAATACTACAAGTTTGGCAAAAGTTTGTAGGTTTATGGGTGTCGCTCCCTTTTCCAGGTGTTCAGACGTGCAGGATGAGACATGATCTATGCTACAGCATGTCCTACCGAACATCAGTGTCGTTAGCATCCCTTCAATCCTTTGTAGGTCGGCAGCTCGCTGCCATGATGACCTCTTGGGATATCTCGGGAAAAACTCCCCATGGTTTTGCTCCAGAAGCACAGATCCTCTATCTGCTCTGTGTTAGCATGTAGCTATGTGAAGTCTATGAGACATGGTTTGGGGTCCCATTTCTGTCCTGTGAAGGGCAGTGGTGCTTTTTTTCATCATTCAGTTATGCACCTACAACATTATTCAGAACATGCAGTGATCTTCAAAATGCATTGTTAGAGTCATACTTAATAATTTCAGGAAGATTCATTTTTGGATTATATTTAAATTAGAAATAATATCCCCTTTTCATGCCTGAGGATTCAGCATAAGAACAACGAGAGCTCCCAGCACAAACAAGGGCACGAGTGAATTTCTCATCGTGAAATGACTACTGAGGTTATTATTGACTAGATTTTGTTTTTCCTGATCATTATTCTGCTTCTCTGGATGGCTTATTGGCAAGGAGCACAGTTAGCATCCTATGCAGCAAACACATGTGCGAGGCGATGTAAACATGAAATGAGTTAAGTGAGATGGTATTATTTAATGCAGAATTGAACGCTTAAAATGTCAGGTAGGAGTTTTGCTCAGAGAAAAAAAAACAACCAATAACTGATCCAAAAGGTTGGATTTGTTTACCAACTGCATTATACCCCATGAGATCATTTACATTGACACCAGGTATGATTCCTTTTAGGAAGCATTTTATGTTATTTTTCTGTAAGTGCAAATGACAGCACAAAGGTAAGATTCATTTGCCAAACACAGATGCCCAAGCGCTATCTGAGATGCCCGATGGCATCTAAAAATCTCTATGGACCAGGTAAAAATTGCATGGGACTTATGAGTGACCTCTTGCTGGATCGATAGCTCAAAGGCATCTGTGTTCGAGTGAATCATTCTCTGGGCTCAGCTGGCTGTGTTCACCAGTGGAAGGACTTGATTTTCTGAGCTTCTCCTGCCATTTGACATAGTCCATTGTACCCAAACTGTGTGAGGTTGGCAGAAAGAACAGAGGCCTTACAGGAGAGCTGTGCCTGGCTGAAGCTGGAGTTAGAGCCAGGTAGGATTGCCTGGGGTGTCTAAAATGACACCAGAGACCTCTGTTTAAGCAACTGCATACTCCTACAGTCTCTGTTGATTTTAAGGGGAGCTCAGACACTAGCACACAGGTACATGCCAACACCTACATGTGGATATCCTAAATCTGAGTGCTACCTGTGATGTCAAGTGACTGAGAAGGCTCTAGGTTTTCTTTTATTCCAGGCTGGTTTTGATAGAACCTGATTCTAAACCATATGCAATCACCAAGGGTCTTCTCACATGGCTAGTTCAGCATGCATGTGGGTCCAAGGTCAAGCACTGTTTACACTGCTTACATGAATGCTGAAATACAAATGCTCTGACATGGGTTGAGGAGTATATGAGGTCCAAGTGGCTGTTCATGTGGCACGGGCAGGTGAAGCACATGCAAAGTGCAGTCTGGGGGAAGGTATCTGAGCTTGGCTTTCTGTAATCATGATGCTTTGAGCCTGGGCTACAGCCAGTCTGACCACCTCCAGTGTAGACTTGGTCAGATCATGTTCATGATCAGACCTGCTCTTCGTCTTGCAGTTTGCATGGACTCTTCTGGATGTTGGTATCAGGGCTATAAAAACGCTTAAACCTCTTCCAGTTCTATTACTTGGCAAATCTGTAGCAGAACTGGAGTTTGTAAGTGGGACTGGATTGGAGGCTGGAGGGAAAAAGCTTTTTTTGATGAAACAAACAGGTGAAACATCCAAGCTATAGCTACCCATTAGATTAAGTATTAGATAACTGTAGCTAAAATGCGTTGCCATTAAGGAAGGTCTTACCAATCGTTTGTCCTGACAGTGCTAAGCACATATGCTATCTATCCATACCCAGGACAGATTGCTGTTGCACAGTCTGGCCACCGTTCACAGCAATTTAATAAGAAAGAGAAAAACATATTTATCTCAGTTAGTGACAATGAAATGTAAATTAGAGGAATTCTCCTCTTTCACCCCACTCACAGACACTTGAGTGTTTCCCCCCAATTACTTGCAAATAGCAGCTTGTTCAATTAAGAAGCAGAGCTGAAAATAAACCCCTTCTCATCTCCTTAAGCTCTTTCTTGGTTTCTTCTGTGTGGTATCAGCGATAAGTGAAGACCTTTCTCCTTACAACATCCTTCTGGGTCAGCAGCATTAACTTCATTTTATAGAGGTGAATCTGAAGGACACAGACAGATCAAGCAACTTTCTCACAGCCGTAGAGGGAATGGGAGGCGGCACAAAGACCCGAACCTGCTCCTCAGAGGGCTGTCAAATCAGCAGAAGGATTTTTGCTTCTTTATAATTCGCAAAGTGATGATAACGAGCTTCTCTGCATGGATGATTGGAAATTCCTGGAGGTGGCGGTGGCAGAAACAGAGATTTCCCCTGTTTCTTCTTGATTGAAAGGAAAATCAATGTCAGTGATATAGGCAATATAGTGATGTTGTGCTAAGCTGTTCCAGTGCTGTCCTACCCACTTAGTACATATATCAGGGGCAGAATTTCACTGTTTATTTAGCATGCAATAGCCAGGAATGCAGTGTAAGCAATAGCAGCATGCTTATCTAGCCCTGTCTAACCCTGCCTGACTATAACTGAAAATATCCACGTAGTTGTTTCTTTGATGTACCACTGCTTTGTAAACCCCAGAGCTACTTGCTCTGCCCTGTGGCTGAGAGAAGTTCAAACTCTGGCACACAGCACTTTGCCCTTTACTGTTGTGTGGTGGGTGTCTAAGTCCCCTGAGTACCTCTCACATCTTCCTGGAAGAGTCACAGCTGGAAGGAGGCTCCAGACTTTAGGAGAACTCTGTCATTCAAGGCTAGAAACCTTTCTGCTCTTACCTGCAGCGTACCAGGCACTCCATATGGCTGTGAGCTGAAAAATGTGACAATTTCACATATCTGGAGAGCTGGAACTGCTCCAGGGATAGTCCATGAGCAGGACAGGACACAAGAGAGTGACATCAGGGTGGCATTGGCTGGGCTATACAACCAGCAGCCACCTGGAGAGGTTGAGTTGTCCATCCTCTCTGCTTATCTCCTACAGCGACCAAAGGGTCAGATACCCTAGGAGGTCCTGGCAGTTCAGCACTGCCCTGGTGCCAGGGATGTAACTCAAGAGCCGTTTCTTGTCTACGTGGGGAGCAAATGAAGCCTGGCAGCCGGGGGCTGGCTGTGCCCATTCTAACAATGCCTGTGCACAGCTATTGTCTGCAAGGGCACACACCATCAAATCTCTTTTTTCTATTTGCAGCTCCCTGGGTTCATGCCATGTGTTTGAAAGTCACTTTCCCAGAGTAGGTTAACAAATACAAAAAACCAAGTGCCCTTCTGCTTGCAGAACAGGATGAAAAGCATAACATCTTCTCTCTTCTTCAATATTCAGTGCAAGAAGAGATGTGGATATAGTATATAATTCGATGAGAATGCAGCTGTCATTTCACAAGACCTCGTACCCACCTGCTATACCAGCTACTAGAGGGGAGAAAAGATCCTTCTAGTTGGTTTTAGCAGGCACTTGGCCTCTGTGGTTTCATTTGTTTTCCTGGTAGCAAGATCCCTTACCACTTTTGTGTGTGTGATTAAAGATGAAAAGGGCATCTAGCATTTTTTGGCTTGAGCTGGGTGGATGGATGCAGAAGAGCTATGGCAAGGCAGGATGTTCTTGGAGCTGGAGTTTTTCTTGGATGTCAGCCCAGGATTTTTTGGAACGGGAGCCAGTTTTACTGCAAGGTTCACGAACCCTTGAGGACTGGGCCCAGATTTCCTCTGTCAAAGCTCCACACAGCTCTACAGGGACAGCCTGGAGCATAGCATAGCTGTAACCATTCCAGGAGAAATTTTGGCTCTGCTGTATTTGGCCATCATTTCTGCAGGTGAGATAGGACATGAGCACACTGGGGAAAGGGTCTGCAGTGCTGCCTTGTAACTGGGAACTGGGTGCTTTACAGCGGGACTTTGTTGGGTGGGAATAATACGATCAACATAGAGAACTTGCAAGGTGTGGGGTTTTCATCACATTATCTCCTGTGTTTTCTCAACCATTTACTGCCATTTTTCCGTCCCTTTCCCTATTCCCCTCATCAGTTATGCCTGATACTCCTCCACAATGATCAGGACTTGCCTCCCCTAGAGCAGAGCAATTGCTTTCACGCTGCATTGGGCTCTGCATTGTGGAGGATGCAAGGCCAGCTGGGACTCTGCCTGAGCACTCTGTAAGTCAGGGAGAGCTGAACCTGGTGAAATCTCATCATGCAAGGGTTTTAGAGTAAAAACTACCCATGGCAAACTGGGGATTGTTTTGGGGAAGACTTCCTGGTTTATTGCAAAATAGCCTGGGATTGCACTGATGTTTACGCATATGAGGATGATTAGGCACTAGGGCTCTGGAGGTGACTGGGAAGATAAGTTATATGATGGTAGGGACATATCTAGTAAGACCTGAGTCCGAAGGTCTCTGCATAACTGTCTTGACAGTCAAAAGGCTGCTCCAGGGCTGAGTTGAAAAGACAAAGCGTGATACTGCGTACAAACCAAATCTTTCTTCTCCTCTGGTGGAAAGCACATCACTTTCATTGAGTATCCCCTCTGTTATGGTGTCCTCCCCCCATTTCCAGTTCTAGTTGCAGTTCCCAGGGTACAGGTACATTGCCTGTCACCCAGGGTACAGGTACATTACCTGTCACCCTTCCAGCTTAACCTGAAAGCCAACATCAGAGGCACACAAGCCTCTGGATGGGTTGGATTTGGCTGGGGAAGAAGCAAGGACTGTTCTGGGGATTCAACTTACGGGCGAATGTCCCGTCACCAGTATCCTTTGAGGAGATGCCCCTGGTGGTCAGGGACAGAGGAATTACCAGACAGGGTCAGTTAATTGTCTTTGACAGTAGCCCATAAGCCCATAACACATACCTTGAGATGCTACAGGTAGTCCTGCCTTCACGGGATAACCTCCCAGCGAGGAGGTGTTCCTCCTGACCTCTGTTAGTTGAAGATTACCGCGTGCTCTGAAGCGTGAATATTTCCCAGTCTTGACAAAGCTCTAGAGACTGTGCTTTAAATCATAAATATCAGAACTCTGGATTTTCTTGTTTCTGATTACCAAAAAGGCCTGAGGCACTCTGGTATATTGGCAGATCTGTAAGCGTGTTCAATTGCAGGTGAATCAGTAATGGATATAGTTATACAAGCTTTGTGAGGTTTGGACATCATAGCCAAAAGTCTTGTACCAATCAAACTCATATTACCGCTTCTCTGGTTATATTTATTCTTGGATTTCTAAGGTATTTTTTTTCCCATGCTCTGTTAATTGCCAAATGGAGGAAATTAAGTTACACCATTCTGGGGAATAATAACCTCCCTGCTTGATTTCCATCATATGTAATATACTTTATAATTTAGGCACATGCTGAAGTTCTTTGCCAAATTATAGCTTTTCTGAGCAGAGAAAGTGCAGTTTTCTGCACTTTTGCTATAATATGCCTCCTTGCTGGTAATACTGCTTTGACAAATGCTCCTTTCTACGTTCATTGATTTGATTGATTTTATGCTCAAGTTCTAACTGTGTTGGAAGAAATTACTCATTCTGGTAATAATTTTGATAAGCTTATCAAGGAGTTTTCCTCCAATAGAGTTACATTTTTAGGCAACTCTAAATGATCTATTGTCCTAAGTTCTCTGGACCCCCACCTTACTGGGAGAGCAGAAGAATTTAAATAATAATTTATACTGCATGTGGATGTAGTTGCTGTAGAGCTGGCAGTAAATATTAATCCTGCTATCACAGCCTTCTTTTCCTTCTTGGGAATAAAGAGATTTTTCGTAAGTACATTATACCTTTCCCATGTTAACTCTGTGTTAATCATGTAAGCCATTATATTTTGAACACATGACTCAATGCCTTGCTAGGCTTGTGTCTAAATGAAAGAGCCATTTATCAGAAAAACGTGCCTTTGGGAGAGATAGCATTTTCATTTAAATTAGGATTATCCTATTGTTTGACAGATCCCATTAAGACCATCTACTGAACCCAATCAAAGACCTTCATAACAATGTGAAATGGTAATAATAAGTGAAGGTTCTGTTTTCCTGACTCAACCAAGGGGATATAATTAAGTGAACATCAAAACTTATTTTAAGAGTGCTGTCTAATGTGGCCCATTTTGCTTTTACAAGCTCAGCTGATTCCATTCTTCCATGGCTCAACATTTCAGTGAAAATCTTAGTATCTGAATTTAAAACAAATCTGGGTTTTGTCAGTAGTTTTCCCAGCCATTTATGCACTTTCTGTCTGATGCCAGCTTTTATGTATGTTTTTTTTTTTTTTTTTCTTTCCCAGGGAAATCCTTAGCACTAGAAACTCCAGATATTTACATCATCATAATGGACTTTATTCTAGGGAAAGATCTGGCATAATTTGGTTGTTCAGAGTAGTCAGTCTTTCCCTGGTTGCAGCCTGGTGGCAGGCAGGCTCTATAATGTCCTCTCCTCGATACTGACTGCTCCAGCTCACCTGCAGCATGTCCCTGAGCACTGAGCATGTGAGTGACCTGTCCACAATCTCTGTCTTGGATATATCCCTCTTCCTGCTATATATTTCTATACTTATTCTTTGACCAGAGCTTTTAGCTGAATCTTACCATGTGTTTATTTTCATCCTCTACTGGCTGGTGTCATTCTTTCTTGCTCAATCAACTCTTCTATCAAAAGTCAATAAGTACTTAATTAGATGACTTGTCAAGGTCATATTCTTTCATCTGTTTGTCTCCATGACTTGTTTTATCTTTGCATTCACAGCCATGTCCATGTTTGTGCAGCATCCAGAGTACTGCCCTGGCCTTAGTCTCTCCTCTCTGCTTGTGTGGAACAAGCAGCACCTGACAGCTGGTCAGCTAGGAATTATATTCCATGTAGGATAGCAACCTTTTGTTGTTTGATCTTCTTAATAAAAGTTGGATATACATCTTCAGTGTTTCCAGTTATGTTTAGTTGGTCCTTTTTCAGAGTGAGGTGTAGATACTTTAATTGACTGTTTAGTCAAGTTAGCCCTTCCACAAATTTAAACTAATATGGTATACTGCTGAAGGAGAATGCTATTTAACAAAATAATCTAATTCCATCTTTTCCTGCGAGTGGTATCTTGCTTAGCATTTTTACCATGGCCCCATAGGAAAAAAAAAATCATACAAGGAAATTGTGAATGGAAATCATATATTGCAACATATACACTTTTGTCAATCTGTTTTCAGGTGAGGAAAATAGTTTGGTGTCTAAAATAAGCCATGGGTTCGGTAATGTGCACAACAGCAGTGTGAATCAGGAGCGCTGAAGGAAGAGGAGACATCTCGTTGCCTGCATTACCTTGTGATCTCCTAGCACCCCATCACAAGGAGTGAGGTAGAGGAAACCATTTGTCTTCCCTAAGGGACAAAGTGAGTGTATCCACTAAAACCAGCCCCAATCTCCTCTTACCTTTGACAGTTTTTAATGGGAGGAAAGGGCTCCATTCCTGAGGCTTTGGCAGTGGTGTAGCTGTTCATGTCCTTGGTGCTGGGTTTCTATTTCAGCCCCAAGAAGGTTTTTGTTCGGCAGTGCAGCAAGGTCATTAACCAACAAACCAGTAAAAGCACCATGAAATCACTCCAGTCACGTCTGAAATAGAGACTAAACCCCACTTTGGGAGCCGGTAACACTTCTGAGAGAGGAACATTGGCAGCTAGGTGCTTCCCGGGCAGAGGGGCTGCGTGAAGGGGGTGGCAGTACTGCCCTTTGGCATTTTGTGTGGTTGCAGTCACCAGCCTTGTTGCTGCTGTTGCTCAGGGAGTGGGACACGCTGGGGGGCTGGTTAGCACCTCCAGAGTGTGAGCTCAGAGGCTCCGCCACAGCTGTGACCGCAATGCTGGCAGCACGACTCTGTCCTCCCCACTGCCACACCCTGAACTCCCATGAATTAAGGGAAAAAAAGCAAGATGGGCAAAAAGGGGAGAGAAATATCTTTGCTGCTCTGAGCACAAACATGGGCATTGGAAAATGGCCCCATCAGTGCTTCAGCTAGGGTCAAGCTGCCGAAGCGCTTTGTCGCGGCTGCTTCTGCAGAGCATTGGCTCCACAGTTGTGCTTTTTTTTTTTTTTTTTTTTTTTTTTCCAGATACTTGGGGAGCCTTAATCCCGGTCTCCACTAATATCCTGAAGCTTCTTGCTGCCTCTGCTGCTTTGCTCCCATCAGGGAGGCTCTGCTCTGGCAAGACCTCTCATGTATATGAGGGAGTTTATACAGGGGGGCTCTGCAGTCCCCGGTTTGAAATGTTTGAGACGTTTCCTAGCTGAGCAGGAGAGGGCAGCAAAACATAGAGATTGAGAGAGAAGGAGATTTTTCCCCTTGCAAAGCTTGCAGGAGTTCATTTGACAGTTTCAGGAAGGGTGCACTGGTGTGGAGGCAGGTTTGGGGTTGTCCAGTGCTGAGCATGGGGCTGTTACTGCAGGCTGGGCAAGGTCACTGGTGTGGACAGTTTGCTATAGCTCACACTCAGAGCAGTCCCGGGGAGAGAGGTGGTCTGCACCAGGCTGAAGAGGGAGTCTTCTTGCTCCTTAGAGATGTAGAAACCTTGCTGCCCTGCAGAGAATGATGTGTAAGAGCCAACTGCCTCAGAAAACATCAATATTTTCCATGAGAAATGTGAATACAGGCCTTTGGAGAAGGAGGTACCTCTCATCTTTCTTGCCCCGTGACATGCAGCCAAAAGCTTCCAAACAACTGATAAAAGGGAGAAGATAAGGGTGAAAGTTTCAACAACAACAACAACAAAAAAACCAAGATCTTGGCAATAGCGGGAACAAACACAGTCCATATAACAATGGAACAAATAAGGAGTGTTGAGGAATGCAGTTACTGTGGCAACCTGGTAATAATAGATAACAGCAGTACAGAGGTGGAAATAAAAGTGAGAACAGGGAAAGCATGTGGAAATACTAATATGTTAGTCAAAATCTGGAGTAATAAAAACCTTGTCAGAGCATTAAAACTGAAGCTATGCAACAGCATCTTTATGCTGCTGGTGTTTTATTTGGCAGAAGTGTGGCCAGAGAAAACTACTCCTTAATAAAACAACAGAGTTTTCATGCGTGGTGTGTATGAAGAATATTAAAGAGTTAAGTGGGGAGAAATGGTTATAAATCTGAAAGCACAGGAAAGATCAAGATAGATACCGAATCACACACCAGAGCGTTGGAAAGCACCAACTGCACTATGCAGAATAGGAGGAGGGGTTTATTGCACTGGGACAGTGGTTGAAATTAATAGGGGGGTTCCCAGGGCTGTGTTCACGTGACATATAGCATGGGACACAGTGTTAGACTCAGCACTGAGCTTGGTACGTTAGCTGTTAGACTTCCAGGGGAAGACTTAGGCTGCCTCTCCTGACTTCCAGGAACCAGACACCAAAGGCAAACCTTCAGCAAAGATCCTCTTCCCACCACACTGACTGTACAGATCTTCTCTAGCTCTAATAACTAGGATTTGTTTGGAGCAAAAGCCAGTAAGAGATAACACTCTGGGGGTAAGACTGGTGGAGATACACTGCCACCATCCACTAACCCCATGAGAAGGGTCTTTAGAATCGAGCTGCTCAACCCGCTGGAGATATTCCTAGATTGCCTGCACACTCTTGCAAGGATTAATGTGAAAATTAACCTGATTGCTGCCATGGTTTTCCATCACATTGAACTAGGAGTCAAAAACTGCCTTCTGTGGCCGCTGCAGAGAAATACAGTGATTTTCCCAGCAAGGAGGCCAGATGACTTATTCTGATGCAAAGGGAAGGTTGTGCAATGAGGCTCTGTAGATCAGCAGGAAAAAGGGCAGCCATGGACAGGCAGTGGGCAAATTAATTGTCCTGGCAGCTGAATGTGATTAGACACTGTTAGTGTAGCACATTAGTTTTGATGGTGAATAAATGTGCCCTTCTGTGGGAAAAGCTGCCATTTGAAAATCGTTTTTGTGGCAAAATGAAACTTTAGGGAAATGAAAAAAAAACACATCAAAACCATCAGTGATTGTACAAACGTTATGTTGTGAAGTAATCAATACTATTCAGAGAAAATATGAAATACACTCATTTTCTTTCATCTCAGCATATTGTCAGATGGCCGAAGGAACTGTTACTATAATAGGCAAATATATAAACACAGTATTGAAAGGATCATAATATAAAATTAAGGTGAAATAAAACAGAGTAAGAAAGTCAAAATGAAACCCCTTAGCTTTACTGAAACAATTTATTTCAACATCAGAGTGAAATGAGAAAGTCAAAACAATCCTTGTTTCTCCAATTTTCCCGTCAGATATTTCACTGAAATCAACTTCCAGCACTATGCCTCCATTTCCACGAAACATCGTTTACAGGTGGCAAACTCTATGTGACAGATATTCCCAACTCACTCTAAAGATGGCACACCTGAAGAGTGTCATCTTTGTGGCCAACAGAGTTGAACAACTTTTGGGATGGGACTCAGGGCAGTTTTCCCAGCTCAGCTGGCCGTGGTGTGTATCCTGCCTCTTGGGGTCAAAGACCTTCATGCACAACCTTTCCATCACTTAGCAGCAAAGATGATGAAACTCCAAAGGTATTCTCTGATTTATCAGGCTTAGTGGAGTCTTGTCTTGCCTGACTTAGATCAGTTCAGCTGCAACCCTGGTCTGAAGTTTCCAACACATTTTATTATTTATTTATTTAGGAATCTACATCACCAGAATTCATTCAAAGAAGGAACATGTTTACTAAAGTGGAGAGCTTCTCCTGTGGTCGGTACTGTTTTCCTGACATACTCATCTGAAATTCAGCTAACATACTCTTTTGCAGCATTTGCAAACAGGGAGGGGAGGACTGCTCTTTCAGCGGCAGTAATATGTAAGTGCTATCATTATTAATAACAATCTATATTTCAGTACTGCTTGGAGGCCTCAAATAAGATTAGTGGCTCATTATGTTAAACTATATGTAAATACACAGGCAGAGAGTGTTATGTAAAGTCGCCGTTATCTAGACCAACAAGACAAAATAAGGGAGGATGAGAGGAATTTTTACGACTTGGAATTTATAGAAGGGGAAAAATTTATATCAGGTATGATTACGAATAAAACTGGCCAAAAGAGACAACTAAATTCTGTCTCTTTCAGGCCAAGGTGATCAACTGTCTTATGAGAGTTTGGTGTTTTGTAGAGGATTTCAAGAATATTTCCTTAGGATAACGTTACCCCCTCCAACCTTACCACTGAAAGAAACTAGAAAACAAGCTGTTCATCGAGACGTTATTCGTATGAGCTTCCTCATGGTTAGATGTTGTCCCTCTGGATATCTCTAAGGTAGAAGCACAGAAGTGTGCTTACTTTTATGGACTATTAAAAGAAAAATTGTTAATACAGCAAACAAAGGAAGATCAGTGTTCAGTGTCTTTTTTTTTTTTTTTTTAACCATAGCACAAAATTATCCAGAATAACTTGCGTGCGTTCTTCTCCAGCCATAGAATATGAGCCCAAACCAGCCTGAACTGTTTGAAATTTCTATGAAGAATAGTCCCGTCAGTTAAATTCCTGTAAGTCCAGACTGTGGCATAGTCAGAGTCTCTGCATGTTTTGTGTGCTGCAGTACAAAATACTGCAAAAAAAAATCAAGAAAGCAAAACCAAACCCACCCTCACATTCTCACTTGCTCAACTCACTCTGCAAGAGCTTCAATTTACACATTGACTTCCTGGAGCAAGATTTATATCCATGGGTGCCTGGGAACTTCTATACTGAATCCTTTATTGCATTCCTGTCTCTTGCCCCTTTTTGTCTTTGCACATTTACTTGAGGCTACCTAAAATAAAGCCCTTTGGAGGCAGGGGAATTTCACACACCGCTATGTCTCCTTACCATGCAACTTCTTGGTAGTTCCTTTGCTCTAGGAAATTTGAGTTCTTTTTCCTAGAAAAATCAGCTAAGCCCAAGCTGCTGTGGTCCCAGAGGACATTCCTATTTTTTCTCTGATGACCTTCTGTTCTTTGTGTCCTAGCAAGTCTGGGTTTTATGTGGCAGAAGGACTTGATCTGGAAAGGAGAACTGAGCCTCCTGAAAAGCGAAGGTAGGATAAATCTTTGTTAAAAGACAGTTCACTTTGTGACAAGGATAAATCAGCCTTGTTGTTTCAAAAAGCCATTAAATGAACAGGTGAAATGTTTTCTCCAGGGATGGAGAGCAGGAGAAACTGAGTGGCTGTCTTTAGTGACCTTCATTAGAGCTGTGTTTGCTGCAAAAAATCATCTCTCTGCAGCTTTCCTTCCACTTCAGGAGAAACTGTGTTCCAGCATATCTGCTAGGAGGAAGAGGTAGGCACTAGTTACTTCATACTTTTCTACATTCATATTTGGAACATGTTTTATCTTGACCAAAATAACAACATCACGATCAGCCAATTCTCCCCTGCTCCTCCAACAGCAAAAAGTTCAAACTGAAATGTCCAATTCTTAACTATTTTTTCCTTCTGTTAAGGTTGCATACATCTCAGGTTTAAAGCTCAAGGCAAGCAAAGCCCCAGGAGATGCAGGAGACAGATGGAGGTGAGTGTGCAGAGCCCGGCTGCTGGAAATGGGCTCTGCACGTGTCGAGGCAGCGTTGCATAGATCCACCCTCCCTTTGGCAGGCTTCCTTCTGCTATTGAAGGCTGCAGACCTGTCTCCAGCTCAAGGAAAGCCCTCTAGCTGCACTTACTTGATGTACTGAGCCCTACCAGGTGCCCTGACAACCTTTCCAGTGTTGGCAAACATGTGGCAGAACTGATAATTGCATCCCCTCTGTAGTCTTCCATAAGGGCTGGGTGTGGGCAGTTGTTTATTAGTTTTGACAGTGTCTTAGAGAATTTTCTATGCCATTTATGGCATTAAAGACTACTCAAGGCTTCTTAGCAAGAGGCAGAACTGATCAGGGGCTGGAGCAGAGCTGCTCCTACTATGGGAGAAGAGGAGCAAGCAGAGCACAACACAAGGGGATGGAGGTTTGTGATGGAAAGCTCTGGAGCGTGGGACATGCTGCCTCACCACAGCAGTGAGTGATTTGGATCTATTCTGTGGAACTGGCAAAGCTCTGAGCCCTCTTTCAAAGGTAGCAGATACCCTGTTTTCCACAGCAAAAGAAGCAGCGGAGTTGTAGCAATGCCACCGGCCACCACCTGTGGCGACAGGCACCCTTGTTTGGCTCTGGTGAAGGAGAGACGATGAAGAAGAAAAGTGGGAGCTTGGAAGGCAGAGGAGGACAAAGTTGCCACAAGTCCTATTGCTCCTTTTTCCCTTGATAAGCTCTCAAAAGCCATGCTTTTTTTGGTGTGTACCCAGAAAATGAAACCCAATATTTTACATCTTCCAAAGCCATAGTTTAAAAAAATTCAAAACTTTTGAGCTGTCAAGGGTTGATGATGTTTACAGGAAAAAAGAATCAAACCATGGCAGGTTACGTTGTTCATCCTGGAGCCATGATGAAGGCAAACGTTCTTGAGCAGCTCATAACCTGATGTTTCTGCAAAGCGACCAGAAGGCAGGGTGTAGGTAAGTCAGTTGGCTTCCTTTTATTTTTGCAAAAACATGAAAATATCTTGCTAATACCCCAGCAAAATCTAGCTGCCAGTTCTGATGCTTTTTCTCTTATAAATGAGTGCTGATATTTTGTTTTCTGCTGGGCTTCAGGGATCAGTGCAGAAAGCAAAGTTAATTTAACTAACTGGGACAAAATAACAAGTTTATTCCTTAACAAACAAAGCAAAATATTCAAGCTTATGTCTAGTAGTAATGGTTCAAGAGGGCCTGAATCCTGGTATAGTCTCTGGAGACAAAATTTTTCTGAAGAAACAAAAAATAGCAACAGGCAAGAATTTCCTCTCTACAGAGAAACAACACTCAATCAGTTTTAGTAGATAAAATGTTTTCTTAACTCCTATGGCATTTCACAATCGATGAACAGTTCCAAAATAGAGATAGTTAAAATATTATCTCTTTCCCACAAGTCTTTTTGGCTTATATTCTGGCTTTGTTACAGTTGTGATCCAGGCAGTTTAAATTTATAATCTCACCTCTCCACCATCTATGCTGAGATGACTAATTAATGTGGCTGCCATGTGTAGTTGCGGTAATGGATATCTCATACCCTCACATTGTGTTTTGATGTATTTCGCTATCATTTTGAACCAGGGATCCAAAAGAAGACAAATATTGTTGTCCTAGTCGATGTTTTTGTTCAGCTGAAGAACAGACGTAAGTGATCTCAGGGTACCTTCACTCTGTTAATTAAAACCATAGGAATGATGCAAGATGCTTTTCTACCAGGTCACCTCTTAAAAACTGTGATTACTAAAGATCAGATGATGGCTCTACAAGTGGAAAGATGCTCAGAAAAGAGATGACCAGAAACTTGCTCTACTTTTTCCTTAACTTGTCTTGAAGGAAATGGACACAGAACCAGCTTTTTTCTCTCAATATTTTTCTGAAGTAATAACTCCTAAGTTATCATACACAGAAAAGTTATAAAATGCATTTTGGTGTTAAAACTCAGACACCGATGCTTGCTTAATCGAGTTTCCTCCAAAAACCTGTTTGCAGCTGTGTCAAACACAGAGTTTTTCCCAAATTCATGGCATCTATAGTCACAAAACCCAGGGCTCTTCACCAGCAATAGATTGTGTGAAAAAACTCTTGACTTCAGCTTAGATTCTTAGCAAGAGATATTGTGCCTTGCCCAATTTATTTCATGTATTATATTTCAGATTATTTAAAATTCTTTTGGAAATGCTGAACATGTGGGGGAAAAAAAAAGCCATAGAGATACCAAAAAGAAAACCAAACCCTTTATATCTAAATGACAGAGACTTTATTTTCTCGACTAGAAGAGAGGGAAGTTTGCGGGGATTCCAGATATCAGTCTAGGTGCTGAGTTGCTAATGAGGAAACATATGGAGACCAATGATGTACACCTACCTGAAGATAATCTAGCAGTCCAGGGGAAATACAGATATTTATTTAAAAAAGAAAAATGGGAAAAATGAAGGATTCAGCCAACTGAGTCCCGGAGAGTCCCGGAGATGGTGCATATATTTTAATAGTATAAGATTCCAATGTGCCGTTTTGCAAATTTATCTCCGTGCTTTTTAGAGGGGATGCTGGATCTTTATTGGCTGTGGGCTGTTTTTTCTTAGTGCTGGAGGAGAGACAGCCAGGTCAAGAGGTAAAAGCATGTCTGGCTTTGTGAGAAAAGCAGACATCCGGGGGAAACAATATTTTGTGCTGTAAAACTATTATGCGGTAGCAAGCTCATGCCTGTTGCCATTACTCATGGAGGAAGTCCTTATTGCGTAAACCCTGTTACTTTACACACTTTTAATTTATCTTAATGTCATACTGACCACCAGCAGTACTCCACCAGTTCTTTCAATGTCTGGTCCTTGCCTATCGGCTTTACTCTGTTAGTGGAGACACTCTGCAGAGTGCTTGACTTCCTTCTTCAGTCTCCTCTTTTCCATCTTTACCATCTTTTACACGCTGACCACAGCCTCTACAAGCTTGGATTAGCCATGGAAGTCAATGACCCTTCCAACTCAAGATATTCTATGATTCTATTATCTAAGGTGCCTTCCCTTTTCTGGTATGCAGTGTGCTTTCTTAATGTCTTCAAAGACCATGTGTTGTGCTTGTAATTTCCTAACAGTGAAGCTACCAAGGAGAAAGACTTAAAAGAGTGAAGCAGCATTCTCTTTCCTTTCTTCCTCCCTGAGTGGCTTTTAGGCTGTTTTCAAGCAGGATCTTAGGCTTGTCTTCAAGCAGGTGGGGGTCAGGATTCAGTGGTAGCAACTCACAACTGTTTAAATATGGGCATATGGGAGAAGAATGGGAGAATGTGACATACACGGACAGTCTGAGAGAGCTTGGACTGTTCAGCCTGGAGGAAAGAAGGCTCAGGGGGATTTTTTCCATGTGTATAAATACCTGATGTGGGGAGGTAAAGAAGACAGAGCCAGATTCTTCTCAGTGGTGTCCAGTGTCAGGACAAGATAGAACAGGCAGAAACTCAAATAGAAGAAACTCCATTTAAACATAAGATTTTTTTTTTTAAATTGTGGAAGTGGTCAAACAGTGGAACAGGTTGCCCAGAGAGGTTGTGTGTCTCATTCCTTGGAGGAATTCAAAACTCAGCTAAGCAAACTGTTCTAGTTGACCCTGTTTTGATCAGAAGGTTGAAGTAGGAGATTTCTCTGCTAACATCAATAATTCTGTGATCTTCCCATAAAAAATCCCAAGTTATTTTAAAGCAGAGACTCTTTATACCTGAAGATTAAAGCAGGTAAATGAAAATAGGGAGACTGTTAAAACTAGGTTTTCATTTAATACACTTTAATTTCTTAAAGCTTTGTTTTTTCTATTTTTCTTGCTTAGTCAGACATTAAATGGTTTAGGACCATGTTAATATAACAATACTTTTGATACTCCCTTGTGTACAGCGAATACAAGGTTCTTCATCTTCAGAGATAAATGATCTAAGGGCTTTTCCCTCAGTAAATGCATTACAGCTTCAACCCTTCAGCACTCTTCTGGAGTCACAGCTAAATCAGTACCCCTGTGAGTATGCACAGGCACTGCCTAACAGGCCAGACTTTATTTTGGAGGAGACCTGAAAAAGATTTTTAAGTCTTTTTGCAACTGCTGACATGTCAGTGATGATTTCTGGCCAAGTTCCAGTAAGACTCTGTCCAAAAACGCACAAGCAAATAAACAAACAAAAAAATGCCACAGCTGGATCCTTCCTTCCCTGTCTTCAAGCCTGTATATGCATATTCTTATGTAAGTGTCTGTGCATATTCCTGTATGTGTCCAAAAAGCTAACACTTCTCTTTATTTGGAGGTGAGTGTATTCTAGTGAGTGATTTAATTTAAAAATAGGTAAAATTTAAGAGCTAGAGACAGGTTTCCTGCTTCTATATCTGTTGTTATTAATGCTTCCATTCATCATCACAGCGTTGTGGCAACACACAGAAGATGAAGGACTGTTGTTCACAGTCTGCTTTGCTTTATTTGCCTTCTTTTGATAACCTGAATTAATTTATCTGTGACGACAGTATTTTTCCCAGATAAATTTGGAGTGTAGGTCTCTTTCTATCACTGTCGGTAAATGTACTGCCATTGCTGGACATGAATTGCATCATACGACTACTTTCAGGGAATTCTAGAGTCAATAACCATCCATCATCCTGGCAATGTCTTAGCCCTTACATCTCTGTTAACTACAGCTGTTGCAGCTCTGCAGTAGAAAAATGGGCTTTCTGGGGAGGTCCAATTCATTTTTCTCGTGACTTTAAAGATGATAATGAGTGTCTAAAAGCAGAAGCAGTATTTGTGATACCGGCACTGAGCAGAAAGCACTGGTAGGAGTTGGTCTCATCAGATTTTTTTTCAGTGGGAAGGTGGGATGCCATCAATCTAAACTGACCAGAGATTCTGCTAGGACTTTATAATTAATAATGAGCACAGCTCCTGGAAGCTGCTTCATTGGGTGGTGAATATGTCACTGTCACAATGTAATCTCACAGTCCTCCCTGAAGAGGAGTTACAGTGGAGTGGTCACTGAGAGTCCTGTTCCCACTTGCAGATGAGAATCCACAATGGTTTCAAGCTGCTCAATCGAGAAACCAGTGGTCTGACTTGAGCTTCTTTCCTGGCTGTTCATAAAGTAAATCTAGATGTCACGTAAAGTGATGAACTGGTGAAATGAGGGAGTGATGATGTCTTTGCACAGAGCAGAGAACAACGAGGAGCAAAACACCTTTCTTGTGTCCTACCCCTTCACTGATATCCACTGCTTGACACAGGAATGGTATGCTAGAGGCACTCATCCAGCAAGCACATTAGTTTCTTGGATTTTCTGTTATTAAACATATGGGGCATATCAACAGTGACTTGGGTCCTGTCTTCAAGTAGGGAAGTTCCTAAAATCAGTGGAGACACCAAGGCAGATGATGGGAGGGTATATCAGAGAAGAACTACTTTCTACTTTCTCTATGACCCGTCCTTATACTCCTCTTTAAGTATCCTGTGCTTGCCATACCCTGGGGTAGAACACCAGGAGCTCTGATCTTGGCCCGTAGAGATGTTCTTGAGTCATTCCAAGGCTGTAGACTAATAGCCAAGAAGTACTGTGAAGCCAGTGTACAGGGATTGTGTTGCGTGTGACTGGCATCTTGACCTTCCTGCTTCCAAGAGGGACTTTCTCCTCCAACATCACCCTTCTCTGATAGGAACCCATCTAAAAATCCCCCCAAAACACAAAGTGATTTGAAAGTTCACAGTCTCTGGAGCAGTGACAGTGAGCAGTTGGTAAGTTGAAATCTCATTCATACGATATTCATCCAGTATCTAGTCTTTGAAGAGTTTGAAATATAGCATGGTATGTTCGATATTTTATCAAATATTTACCATGCCTAACACGAACATCAGCCATTGGCAGAAATCTTTTTTTTTAAGAAATTATTCCCCACTTTAATTTCCAACAGAAATGGAAAGACTTGGAGCTGAGAGAGACATTTCCTTTTATGAAAATGCTGTTACTGGCAGTCCTTAAAGGTGGGATCAAGGGATTTAATAAATGTAATTTACTTTTTATTACTGCTCAGAACTGGAGCTACTTTGGAGTGAAATGGGTATGTGCTGTGGGAAAGTGCTACCATAAATCTCTCCTCATCAAATGAATCTGCCCCAGAGAGGTATTTTAGAGCAGCGTTTTGAAATGGGAAAGGTAAATCTAGGCAGTGGTTTGCAGCAACCGTGTGTGTCTGTGCCCCATTGCTTCTTTAATTCAGTCTATCACATCTGATTCTTATGTCTCAGAAACAGTTGTCCAGCCAAATTGTCTGGGAACCATCCTCTCTGATATCTTCCTGAAGAAAATTGATTAATTAAGTTTGAATTTTATTGAGTGTTGCTCCTATGCTGCAGTGGGTCATTGTCGTGCAGAGGGGAGATAGGCCCCGTTCCAAGTCATTCCTTCAGAGCACCCTCTGTAAATTTTAACTGTGTTAGCTGAAGGATGCAATTCTCATGCAGTCAAGAGGAGCTTTCTCCTTGTTCATTCTCTACTAAAAAGTAATTGTAGCTATTTTTAATACATAAGATCATCCAGAAAAACTCCATAGTTACTAAACTGAACACCTGGGGAAGAGATGTCTTAGAGGAAATTTAGGTTAGCCAAAACTAGTGTGGGGATTTTTGCTGCAAGTGGGGCAGGATGCAGGTTGAAACAGACCTTTGTCTGACAGGCAGCAATGAATCTCTGCAAACCAAGAAATACAGCACAGCTGAGGAAATATTGAACTCGTAAGCAGTCGTGGAGAAAATGCTAAGAAAAATGTACCTGCTACCAGAATTGCTGATCTTTGTCATTTGCAACATCCTCAGGAAGGGTTTGGTGTGGGTGGTTTTTTGTTTTTTTTTTTTTTTTTTTTTTTTTT
>NW_020799095.1:150269857-150360736 GCF_003259725.1 Athene cunicularia
TTTTTTTTTTTTTTTTTTTTTTTTTTTTTTTTTTCAGCAAACTGCTCATGAGCCTGTTCTGAGTGGCATGCTGGATGGATGACTACCTGACAGTGTCTGGGGTCCTCCACTCCGGTGCCAATGGCTGGGTGACGTGGCAGCCAGAAAGCCAGGTTTCCATCCTCCTCCGGGGAAAAAGGAAACACTGAGGTTTCATTATGAATTGCAAATGGTCCACATTTCAGAAAATTTGAGTCTCCCACAGCATTGCTTTGGGTCTTCTTAGATCTTTGCTTAACATAGGCTTGTAGTGGTCCACTAAAGTCATTGTGTCCAGCAGTTGGTCCAGCCATGTAATAGAATGCTGGTGCAGAAATGGGGTAAGAGTATTCAGTCCAGATCCTTCCACTTCCAAACATTTCCCAACATCTTCTCACAAGTTTAATACTTCTAATACCAAAAACCTAGGGAATGATGACATTCTTCAGGAAGAAAGCAGGAGAGATCAAGGACATTTCCATTGCCTTGGGACCTTGCCAGAGCCCAGAGTACTTGGGCTGTAAATCCCTGTATGATCTCAGGAGGTGAAGAGTGATTCCATTTCCCTGTGGTATTCTGAAGATCATATCTTGAGTAAATATATCTCAACAGGAAGAGGAAGTAATTCCTTGAATGTCAATGGCAGTTTTACCCCAACTCTAAAGCATAAGGATGCTTTAGAAAATCCCC
This sequence comes from Athene cunicularia, assembly GCF_003259725.1. Classification (NCBI taxonomy): domain Eukaryota; kingdom Metazoa; phylum Chordata; class Aves; order Strigiformes; family Strigidae; genus Athene; species Athene cunicularia. Next base: position 150,270,566 of record NW_020799095.1, read on the forward strand.
CCAAAGATTTTTTTGCTTGAAAAAAAAATGACTTCTCCCTTTGTCTATCCAGCAAACAGATTCGTAGGCCATGTCTCCCTGAAATGTTGAAATGAAGCACTGGTCTCTTGACAGTGAGAAAATCCAGAGTGCAAAAAGACCGACAGAAGAATGAACTAGATGGGATGATGTGACACTTGCAGCGTTTGTCCTTTTCTGCGCTGCAGCTTGACTATATCCTGCTGATTTCTGAATTTTTCCTTAAAGGAAAAAACCACACACTTGCCTGTAGAAATCTTGTTAAAAGCCTCCAGATTGGCACTGATACCATATAACAAATTTTGTTTCAAGCAAAAGCTCGTGAGGATTCGCTTATTTGCAAAGCTCAGATGGTGTGATGGATTAGTGCTCTGAACATTAGATCCACCAACAGAATAAACAGATACAAAGGCTCAGGGTGTGGAGAAAGATGTCTTATGTGAATACCCTGCATGGTTTTATAATCTCATTCAGATTTCTGCTTAATGATTTATCACCGCTCTTTTTAGAAGGATATCCAACTTTGATTAAGGGGCTAAAGCAGTGAAGATTTTTACTTCATCCCATCATAATAAACTCCAATAGTTAATTGTCCTTTGTTAAAAGAAGCATCTCATTTCTGTTTCAAACTTTACGGACTTTCGGATTGAAACTAATATCTAGATCTTTTTTTGATTAAGAAAATTCCTCCAGCAGAAAGCTTCTGGTTGGGCAAAGGGTTGCAGATCATCATAAAATCTATTTTTCCAAAAGAAAAGTAAGTCTTGTCACCTGTCTTGCCTCAAGTGCCTGCTCTAATGGCAGAAGGGATTGCAAAGGGTTATAATATTGCAGCTGCAAAGTGGAAGTTCACTGTGTAATGATGGAAGAGGAATGGGGTGATGCCAATTTAACTGAGATGAGGTCTCTGGGCTTAGTGTCACCAACATGCGGACAAGTAGTATGGGGAGTTAGCTTTCCCCTTTGTGCAGTAAGTCTGGAAAATGAATAGGTTTTCTATTTTGAGAAGTTTTACCTGTATAGGCACAGGATATAACACAGATGGCTCCAGATTTGTCTCTCTTTGTTAAGGCATAAAAATAGGGCATACACGCAAAGATGCCTAACAGTGTGCCTTAGGAAATGGGAATCCTTCCCTTTATAAAAGAGCTAGAGAGAGAACTTTGTATTGAACAAAGCAACTAATAAGCAATGAAATCTCTCTTGCCCTAAACGCTGCTGCAATTCCACAGTTGAGCAATTGGAGAGCTTATAGGTTGTCAGAAAGAATATTCAGCAGTTTTACCATCTTTACGCCTCATCCTTAATATATTCATTGCTGCCTTTCAGAAAACGATGTGTTCTGATTACCCTTGTAGGCAGTGAACTTGTACAAGGAGGGGCCGGCTGGCAGCACCTCGGAGCTAAGCTGCCTGGCTGTGCAGCAATCAGCCCGTGGAAGCTGAATCCGATGAATGGCTTCCTTCAGATGGCTCAGAATCAGGCAGGAACGTAATTGAACAAGAGTAATAATGTACTTATTGATCCCTTCAAGGTCTCTGATTTCCTTGAAGGCGAAGGAAGTAATGAGCCTCGAGGAGCAATAAATGCACCCGCAGTATTGAAATAATGCAGCTCCCAGACCTGAAATGTTTGATTCCTGCTACCTCTAGAAACCTGCTCCTTCCTTTGGCATGGAATAACAGCAAGAGAGAAAAGCTAGGCTGCATGTAATCAAAGATTAGCATTTGCAACCCCTGTGTGCATGTGAGTTTATGGTCTAAGCACTTGATGAAGGAGGGCACAACAAATTGTGGGCAGGAAGTTCATGAGGCCAGGGCGAGACAGGTAGAGTAATGTGAAAAATCAGTAGCTCCAGCATCAAGGCTGCGGAAGCCCTGTACAAAATGCTGCAGCTGATTTGAAGTGATTGCACTTTGAAGTGAAAACTGATTCCAGACACTTCATTTGTTTCCTGGCTGTTCCTAGTTATACAGTTCGTTAATATAGTCATCACCATCCATTGTGACACTTGACTCTTATTTAGCACTTTTGGTCAAATGATGCTTGGGTATTTGATGAACAGTGAAGAAAAACAGCTATCTTCCTTCCCTTTACAGATAGAGTTACAGAAAAAGCATCTTTGCTTTTCAGCTGTGTGCTTATAACTTCTCGAAGGGTTGCTCCTAGATTTGATTTCACATCACGGATGGTTATGATAAATGGATTATTTCCTAAAGACCAGAGAAGTACAAGATGAAGCAGAAATGGCACTGGCTTTCTTCCCCTCGGCTTTTAAAAAGCCTCCTGTAAAGCAGTGTTGTTTAGCACATCACCATAGCCTGTATGTTTAATCTCTGTCACTTTACCTGGAAAGTTTGCTATGTTAGGGATCATCTTTTTCTCTTGGGTTTCTCCAGTGTCTAGCCTCTTGTCTGTACTCAGAGCAGTGAGTTGCTCATAAGAAAGGAAGTTTCCTATATTCTTCTGCCTGGTACGATGCCATCTGAACACCCTCTGTATGCAATGAAAGCACTAGTCAGTCCTTTAAGACTGCAAGAACCTCCAGCATAAGCCTCAAATAGAGAGATATACCCCACTCTTCCTCTAGAATGAGACTTAGCTAACAGCAGGCTAGCCGTCGTGGTACTAAACTGGGATTATGTCTATTAATTCTCTGATTGCACAAGTCTTTAACACGGTCAGGGATTCACGCAGCTATTGCCAAGTGGTTGCTGAGGTTGCTGAGTCGGTCATAGCCCATCACCTGCACTCAGGACATCTGTCACCCAGCGAGGCTCTGTGCCATGTGTTGTCACCTGTCCTAGCTGCATAAATCATGAGATTTACCCACTCCTGCACTATAAGAATGGGAAACAGAGAACGGCAAACCGGTTAGAGTCTTCTAAGCCACGATTTACAGTTCCTTCTGCTTTATGAGACTAACTAAACTACTTGAGGTCGTAGTATTTTGAAGTGGTAATACTTCCTTAGTTAAAAATAAGGACACTTGAGGAAATTGAAAAAAGACACATAGTTTCCCCTAAAGTCATTAGTTTTTGAGGTTTGTTTTTGTTGTTGTTGTTTTTTGGTTCTTTGGGTTTTTGTGTTTTTTTGTGTGTTTTTTTTTTTTCTCTTGCCTGATATTGACATTTCAATTTATGCTAATTTATACCACTTGAAAAGCCCAAATAAATCACTCGGGCGGAACTGAAGAGAGGGTGAGTGTAAGGAAATTAAAATTATAAAGTTGATGTCTGTGCGAAGATAGCACTTGAGACACAAAGCATTTGCAATCACTGTAGCATGCATCTAGTCTGTATGATACTTAATTAGTTTTTCAACAAGTGGTATGAATTCCTTTGAAAATTTGTGGACCTTTGTTTACTGCCAACCAGCCTCCTCATGTCCACACAATAAATAATCATAGAGCTGGGGCCATCTGGAAACCTGAAAACAGGATATTTTTCAAGTCTTGATAAAGAAGGATTTTTTTTTTTTTTTAAAAAAAAAGCAAGAAGGTATCAAAACTTTCTCCCCTTTTCCCAGTTATTCCAGATGGAAAGAACTGTGGGAAGTGTCTTAAGATGGCTGGTTTAATCCATTGACCTTTTCTTTTCTGCGAAGTTTACATCAATGGGCAGAAAGGCAGGAAGTGAGATCGTTGCCCATGAGGCCACATTAACTGTTCTCAAATTGGATCTGAGCCAGAAGTGACCATGAGCAGTCACAGAGCCAAAACTGTTGAGAAGAACTAGCTTGAGATATTGATAATGAGACAAGAAGAACAGAAATACAGCGCTGGTCAAGTCCAGGCTGGCAGGTGCTCATCCAAAATTTGTTCCAGAAAGTGGTAATCGAACGGTTAAAGAAGGCTGGGATGAACGTCTATTGCCAGAATTTCCTTCTTATCAATGCTAATTCAAACCATGAATCAGGTTGCCCAGAAAGGCTGTAGAGTTTTCCTCCTTGAAGATATTAAAAAAAAAAAAATTAGGACAAGGCCCCGAACAATCAGATCTAATCGCAAAGCCCTTTTTTTTTGAGCAGGAGTTTGTGCAAAAGGATTTCTTGATGTCATCTCAGACTTTAATTTTGTTATGATTCTGACAACTGTGAGCAGAACGTGCAGGGAAGGAGGACATCAAGGATGAAAAAAAAGTATTTTCATAGAAGCAAGCTTTTGTAGGTCACCCATGACCTACTCTTGTCCCAAATTTCTTCAGAATACATTCCTAAACACAGAACTCTCACACATAATGGGCAATACTCTTATCTCATGTAGTTGTTTGTATCTAATGTGCTCGTACAGATACCTGCTTATGTAAGGATATATGAAACATAAGGATCAGCGGAGAAGCACTTCACACTGAAAGCTGTACATGGCTGTGAAAGATGAAGGAGTTGCCCTTTGCTGAGGCAACAAGTTGTTATTTAGTCAGTCAAGTGCTGGAGATAATACATGCAGAGAGACTTTTGCCTCTCCAAATGCTTGTTTTAATTAAGAGGAATAGCAAGACAGTCACCTGAATAGGAAACAGAGCAGAGCTGGAGAGGAAAGCTAAATATGTTCGAATTTCTGGGAGAGCCTGGCTCTGAGAACAGTGGTCTACAACGATGCATACTCCACAGAGAGGGATACAGAAGGGAAGAGTCTTTCTTAAGCTGAATAATAGAGAAATCTACAGTAAAGCAGGTGAATATAGGGACAGAGGGAGAGATCTCAGTGTTTGCAGATTAAAAAAAATATTTTTCTTTAATTTCTTCATGTGGGTTTTTCATGAAGATTTTGAATTTCTTGCCACAGGTCGGTGAGAATGTCAGAAGTCTGGGTGGAGTAAAACAGCAGGGGCTAAATTAGAAGGGGTGAAAAAAAAAATCCATCAAAAGCCATTAAATGTAAGGATCACAGCTCTGTCAGTGGAAGTCCATAATGGTAGAAAATCATCACTGTGAGCTGGCCCCGAGCCAAATAACTGTTCTCAAATTATACTAGGGCTTGCTCAACACTTTTGTTCCCCTTAGCGTTTAATACATGGTTTAATATATGTATGGGTCTAGAGCTGACCTGCCGTGAAAGACATTTCCTACTTCAGACCATTTTCTGACAGTCGCGTTGCAGCCAGCATGATGGGAAAACTTCCCCAGAAAAGCCCAGAGATGAGAGGTGATGACAGCGCTCTTGTTCCAGCACAAATGAAGAACTTTTGGTAGAAATTGCCAGCTGAGGAGCTATGTTCAGGATGAGCCAAGGAGTCTGATTACGTGACTAGAGTTGCTCCCCTTATACATCTATGTGTTGGGAATGGGGTACCCCGATGCCTTGGAGAAGCTGGGTGTTAGACTGCAGGGAGGAACCTAAATTTTTAATCCCAAAAGAGCTGGGCTGAAATCATCCCACTGCCCAAACTGGAGCTGTAGAGCAAATCTCCTTTCCTACTGAGTCAGAGGAATCACTGTGACGCCTTCCAACAACATTTCAGCACCAAACCTAACCCTCTTACATGGCTATTAATCTCATATGTCAGATCTGAGCATACTTGAAAGCCTTTAGCAGAGACAACACAGCCACAAAGGTTGCCCTGAGGTCAAAGCCTGCTGCTGTGGAAATGAAGTATTTGCATAACCTTTTCTTTCAAGAATTTATGGGATGCGCAAATACATTCACTCAGGCTGTTTCCTCAGTGCTTCACTGAAGCTGCCAGATAGGGGAGAAACAATGCAGTGTGCTTCTGGAAAAGAAAATGATTATCAGCCCTAATAAGCATCTGGTAGGGCTGTGATAGAGAGTACATGGCACAACTGCCTAGGGAGAAAACAACTCGATGTAGCCATCCCTTTCCAGGCCTATGTTCCTGTGATGGGGCACGGGCACATCTTGCATTGGTCAGTCAGTTCAATTCCTTGGTCTTTCTGAACACCCTGGGAAGCAAAGATGTGTACGTCAGTAACGTGCAGGGTTTTCCTCTCTCCTGTGGCTGCAGATGGAGAGGGATAGCTTGAGCAAAGTGATAGCGGTACTGCCCACTCATTGTGCATCTTGCACAAGAGAAATGTATCTCCTGAAAGGCAACTGCTGCCTCTGCTCACCAGACGAAGGTCCAACTCAAAAAGTTGCTCTATAATTAAACTCAAGTCTAGGAAGCCTTTGTTTTGGGTTCAGAACTTGCAGCTACTGCTAACTGTACTGAAAATGTGTATGAAATCGGCACTGCTGTGTGGCGATTGAGGCACAGACTCTCCATTGAAGTGCAGAAGGAAAGACCCTTTATTATTAAGACAGTACATACTTATACTATGGTTAAAGCTCTTCATAATTAGCAAATCAGCAATTAATCAGCTATCTACCTTTTCTCCTATCAGCATTAGACCACTCTAACACGCGCTGTGCAGACCAATGACCTTCTTGTTCACGCGGCGGTAACTTCTCACCGTTCAGGACGTTCCCACAGTTTGGTGTTGCAGCTGTCCGTTGTTTTTCCCTGCTACCTTGGCACAACTTGGCAGTCTCTTATCTTTCTCCCAAGGCCTGTTTTTCATCAAAGCCTAGCTGCTTCTCAGGGGCTGCGCAGAGCTGAGAGGCCGATGTTGATTTGCTTCTCTCCCACGTTGCTGTGCTTACTTCTGGCCCATCTTCAAGTAGGACTCACTACCTGGCAATCTCTCAGCTAACTACTTCTGAAGAGTATGAGTTTATTGACTGTGATGCCAGGTTACACCAGCAGATAATGTGGCCCAGGGTAAATCTGAGCCCCACTATGACTATGACATAGTGGATTAAATTTTTGCATTGCCCATAGGAAATTTGTGGCTCTATGATATCACTAAAATTCAAAACATTGTGGTGGTGTGTTGACCTTGGCTGGATGCCAGGTGCCCACCAAGCCGCTTTATCACTCTCCCTCCTCAACTGAACAGGGGGAGTAAAAAAAAAATAATGAAAGGCTCATGGATCAAGATAAGGACAGGGAGATCACTCAGCAATTACTATCATGGGCAAAACAGACTCAACTCAGGGAAATTAATTTATTGTCAATCAAATCAGAGCAAGGTAATGAGAAACAAAAACTAAATCTTTAAACACCTTTCCCCCACCCCTCCCTTCTTCCTGGGCTCAGCTTTACTCCCAATTTCTCTGCCTCCTCCCCGCAATCGGCATAGGAGGACATGGAATGGGGGTTGCAGTCAGTTCATCACACATTGTCTCTACTGCCTTTTCCTCCCTGTCTCTTCCCCTACTCCAGTGTGGGGTTCCTTCCACGGGAGACAGTCCTCCATGGACATCTCCAACGTGAGTCCTTCCCGCAGGCTGCAGCTCTTCACAAACTGCCCCAGCGTGGGTCCCTCCCACGGCTGCAGTCCCTCTGGCACAGGCTGCTCCAGCGTGGGACCCCATGGGGTCACAAGTCCTGCCAGCAAACCTGCTCCAGCGTGGGCTCCTCTCTCCACAGGGCCACAGGTCCTGCCAGGAGCCTGCTCCAGCGTGGGCTTCCCACGGGGTCACAGCCTCCTTCGGGCATCCCCCTGCTCCGGCGTGGGGTCCCCCCCGGGCTGCAGGTGGGTCTCTGCTCCCCCATGGAGCTCCATGGGTGCAGGGCACAGCTGCCTCACCACGGGCTGCACCACGGGCTGCAGGGGAACCTCTGCTCTGTGCCTGGAGCGCCTCCTGCCCCCCTTCCTCACTGACCTTGGGGGCTGCAGGGTTGTTTCTCACATATTTTCACTCCTCACTGCTGGCTCTTTCTGATGCTTCACCACAGGGTTTTTTTTAATCCCTTCTGAAATACGGTACCCCAGAGGTGCTGCCACTGTTGCTGATGAGCTCAGCCTTGGCCAGTGGCTGGTCCATCTTGGAGCCGGCTGGATTTGGCTCTATTTGACATGGGGAAAACTTCTGGCACCTCACAGAAGCCACCCCTGTGGCCTCCACGCTGCCAAAACCTTGCCATGCAAACATAATACATTGGTATAACACCTCTTGGGATAAAGGTGTTGTCCTGGTATAAGAATGGTTCAAGGAAGAAAGTGCATGAACTGTTTATTTCTCAAACAGCTTGGTTTACTGCACTGCCTGTGTCTGTGTAGCAGCTTCTTCTCACCTTCCTTACTCTCCTCCCACACTTTGACTTCTCTTAATCCCTTCTCAATGTGTAATCCTATCTTGTCAGGATGAAATTAGACCTCTGCAAAATAACTTTGTACCTTACGGCATGGAAAGTCGCCTACAACTATCACTTACTGCTTTGTGCTTGAAAGAGTGCTGAATCTTAGGGAAGCATGAAGTTCAAATATGGAGCTAAAGAGATTAGTTCTCACAGTGATGGGAGGAACAGCAAACCTTCATGGCCTTGGGAGTCATGGGGCAAGGAACTGAGTGGGGATTTCATTTTGCTCTGTCCTTTTCTTTTGAATGAATGAGAAACCAGCTTGTTGCTTCCTTAGATTTGCAGCCTGCTGCTGAGGCTTTTGTGATGGTTATTCCCATTTTAATCTGACTCCTGGGCATGAATGTTAAAAGTAGTGATGCAGAAGGCTTGGACCATAGGTTTAGTGTTTGGCTGACACAGCCAGTGGGGCCAAAGCTTTCACTGGAGGTTGTGATGAAGCAGGCTGGCTATTTGGTGAAAGGATCATGAGAACCAGAGCTCATCTTTTCTTGTTTTCTGAGCTGTGTGGTGTTTTGCTAAAGGTATCCAAAAAGTTTTCCTCTGACTTGCCCTTTTTTTAATTTTTCTTTTTTTTTAGTGTCTCCAAGTTTCCCGCCCGAAAGCAGATTTCCCACTGTCTGGCATGGATGTCTCATTTAAATCCAACCCCTGTCATTCAAATCCCAATCCCCTTTGGCCTTCTGGGTTTATTAAATGTTTTGATTTATTTTTTAAACTAGGTGAGTAATATCTGAAATGCAAAAAAGCAGAGGGATTGCACATAGCTGACACATTATACTTTGTGTGGCTGCCTTCCTGGTGTTACTCATCTTCTGATAACTTTCTGGCACTCAGAAAGACAAATGTTGCTGACATTCCTGCTCTCAGGATACTAAGGTTTTATTTTATTTTATTTTATTTTTTTTTTAACCTGCCTGTTTTACTTCCTCTAAATTATCTTTCAATCTGCTCTTTGTAGCTGGTGAAGGGTGCCAATCACATCTGCCCAGAGAGTGACTACCAGTGGATGCAAGTGTGCATTTATTGTTTCTTTCTTGTAAAAACCAAACAAACTTACCTTTTAATTGTACTTAACATGCTCTTATACTCTCACAAAGAAAATATAGTTCTTTACTGATTCCATCTGACAAAATGCACACTGGTTGGTTTGTATTTATTTACTTTTTCTTGCTTCCTGGAATTTTCAAAGCAGTGAAATCATCTTTGTCGTATTTACTCTTTTGTTTGTGCATAAGAATCAATAGTTATTTTGCCTTAAATGTATCAGAAACATTCTTAGGTATGATGTAATTTATCCCTGTCTGGTATTATATGGAATGAGGACAACTCCTAAAGAAACATTTTCTATTGAGAATTTGCTTTGAGATGTGCCCTTTATAGAAATAAATTCTTAGAATTAGAAATTTGAGAAGACTACAAGGAATCTCACCATGGGCAAGGAAAAGATAAATGTTCAACCCTTGGCGTGTGTGAGTTGTGTGCATAATGTCGCTTTGAAAACTACCAGAAATGGTAACTGTCTGCTACTGGATGGTCTCAGAAGATGGGTCTGAGGGTTGAGAGGGACTTTCTCTGCAGGTAACATGCCTGGAAGGTCAAATTCATGGTTCCCCAGGCAAATGCTGAGCCAGTCAAGCGACGAAGATTGAAAAAGGCTAAAATATGAGGCTGTACTGTTTTGGTGTCTGATCAACATGGAAACTAGAATTCTGTGAACAGGATGTCGAGCACCTAGGATGCAGGTCATGCATGCTTGTTTCAACATCATTTAAGACTATTATGCCCGGGATGGAACACTGCTTGCTCTGGGCAAACTCCATTTATTTAGCTGCTGAGAGTTTCTGAGATGTCTGGGAAAAGCTTTTGCTCTGAAGTTTCTACATCGCAAACTGTGGACCTGTTGAAGACTGCAGGATCACCTTTAAATTATGATCAGATAGAAAGAGTGTCTGTGCATATACATGCTAAAAAAAAAAAAGAATGAGAGCAAAAAAGTTCAGTTCTGACAGACAGCATTGCCACAGCATATGCTTTCTTGCTTGTGCTTCCTTTGTTGATGAGGACACTACTGATAGTGTTTGCTTAACAGGTGAATGACCATTGCTTTCTACTTTAGGCAGACCCTTCAGGATCTGCTGGCTGAACCAGTCAGAAGGCTGTAGAGATGGCTGCTCACACCTCCCAGGACAACACTGTCCATCAGAAATGGGCTGAAGTGTCACCATCGAGTGTGAGGGAGCAGTGAAAGCCAACAGAAGAGTCAGGCCCTCAGATGCTGCAAACCGACAATTTATGTTGGTAGAGACTCTGCTCATAGATATTTTGTGGCTGCTGCATGAAGAGCAATGGTCACTCACAGTGTCTGGCAAACTTGAGAGGAGTCCTGAGCATCAGGGTGAATGCTGCTTTGCAAACCCAATTCATTTTAGAGCACATTCAGCTCTACAGCTTTGATATGGAAAGGAGCTGGGAAGAGGTCACCCTGGGCTCCTTCTCTTCCTGCAAGAAAAATGAAAAACACTAGAGGATAAAAGTGCAAGGGAGAAAAGCCGAAGGCCCATCTAACAAAGCAGGATTTCACCCACCTTTTTGGGTTGCTCTGTTTGATGAGCCAGTGAGACACATCTGAATGGATCTTGCAGATTTTTTTCTTTGGAATAGAGCTTCATGATTTTCCCTTTTGAAGCCATCTGATGCTTCCCATCTGTTTGCTTACTCATGGAAGGAAAATGTATTCATTATTTACTTCTCTCTCTGAAATCACGTTTGTGGACTTGATTTCATGTCTTTGAAGCTTCCCTTTATGTCCTGTAGAGCTCCAGACTCTTTTATTAATTCACATTTTTCTTTTTTCAGAAACTTGATCAGAAGTTAAACACTGGTCAGAAATGTGTACTCAGTCTAATCTATTAGATGAACATAGCCATCTAAAACTCTGAAATTCCTACTAATGCACATCCCAGTCTTGCAGAAGCTCGTGTGTGAGTCATCCCACTGAACCATAGTTAGTGCAACTGCTCTCTGTGTAATATTAGACAGATGCATATGTCTGAAAGCATGCAAAGAATCCAACAAAACAGAGCTGGGTAAGGAAGGAAGTGCCAATGGATTTGTTTAATTGTAAACTCCTCCTGCTCCCTAGCTCAAAAATCACTTGGCTGGATAGGAGTCTCCTTTCTGACTCACTGGGTTTCATGGTAAGTTCTCTTTTTTTTGAGAGATAACTCCTCTCTCTCTTTTATGAGAGAGAACTTAATCTCATAAAAATTACAGGTACAAAGACTGTCTTCACACATAATAGAAGACCAGAGCAGAACAGTATTGATCGGTTCAGCAGAAACTTCTGCCTTGATAAAGAAATCAAGAGTAGGGATTTTTGTGAACAAAGCCAGTATTCCTATTCCCTTGGTATTGTCCTGCCTTCGGGCACTGCAGTCCTCCAGCAAAGGCTGGAGCCCAGGACTGACCTTGTCAAAGCCATTAATCTTTTTCCAAGTAAGATTTTTTTGTTTGCATGTTGGAATTCCATGTTCTAAAGCTCTTATTAATTAATTAAGCAACTGTTCTTGATGAAGAAGTTATACTTTGCAAATCCAAGAGCCTCCCTCATGAAGAAATCAATAATTTAATTCCAGCCACTGCAGTGAAGCAGAGGCAGTGTACTAAAATCTGTGTTCCCTCCTGGGCTCAAAGCCCTGTAGAAGCCATGAGATCAGCCTGGCTGGAATTCATTTGCAAAATTAAAATTTCAATGAATATATATGCAGAAAGCCAAAAAAGCGGCCGGTTTTGTTTCTCTTTAGAAAGCTGTGATATCTTGCCTTAGCAACTACCCAAATCCAAAGCCTGTGATTTGCAAACAGCCCTTATCCTGAGCTGTTTTCACTCTGCTTGCTTATAGAACATAAAGTGAATGGAAACCAAACACCAGCTCTCTGTGGGAGGAGTTTTTGTTCAGAGCATGGGCAGTTACACCCAGAGCAGTGTTGGGGTACTGCAGCCAAGGTGAGGGCACGGTGAAGTGATGCTATACAGCAGGCTGAAGGGCAAGGCTGAGGCCGACCTCACAGGTCCATGGAGGGTTGGGACAAGGAGTTGAAGGTGCTGAGAGCAGCAGGAGATAGGAATGGGACTGAGCAGCCTGGAAGAAGAAATAATAATTGGGGCCACCAAAGAGCTGTGGTAATCCAACAGGGAACAAGGTTGAAAGAGCAGGAAGTGGACACAAGGACAATGCTTGGATCTAGGCGGGGAAAGGGTAAAGGGGGTAAAAGTATAGTTCTGGATCAAAGTGTTTGGGGTTTTAGTTTTATGGTACCTCTCTAGAAATCATTGCCTTGGTCTCCTATTACCAATAGCACAGACCTACACATTTTTCTTGGTTGAGTACAACTAGAAGGCAGTAGAGGGGGGTGTGGACAGAAAACTGTCCCAGAATGAGAAATATGTAGATAGTGAGCTGGTGGGACAGGTAATTTCAATCCAGGTGCTGTATACAGCAAATAACATATGTGCCCTAGTGACAAGCATCCTGTAGCCACAGCGTCGCTGTGAGATTGCCACACAGAAATCTTGTCCTGTGATACGTGGTTAAGTCCGAGGGAGCATCTTTCTCAAGTAGTGGGGTGATGGAGAACCATAGAAATATCCAGGTAAGGTGACACAGTTTAGAGTCGTATTGTCATCACTGGAAGGAACCAAAGCTGCAGTGCTTCAGGCTGTCATTCCTGCTGGTTCCTCTTTGACTTTAGTTGTGCAGTCAAAGTCTGTGGAGGAAGAAGATCTTGGGGTTTTTTTTGGTCTTAATTTTCTCTGTGAAATTCTACTGGGCTATAATAGTCACCCTAAACCGATTTCAGCTGGGTCTAGAGTCTAGTTTCTATGGCAATGTTTTACAGGCAAATAAGGTTCGAAGTCCATACTTTGGTCCAGAAGACACAAGCAAGTTGCCATGTGTGTGATTAAAGACTCTTAACTGAAATGGGCGATTCATCTGCCCTTTGGGAGCAGTCCCTGGCCTGTGCTACTTCTCAAATGACGTTTAGACGTTGCCTGGGAAGGAATTACTTGAAAGGGGACACAGTTGCTTCAAGTTAAGATGGAAGTGGTCCAGCCAGTGACAAATCAGTGCCCAAGCCTTTGTCCTTCTTACCTTTGCAGTGTAGACTACTCCGTATGGCAAAAGGGCTGGATGCAGAACAATGACAGGTCTGTAGTCAGAGCTTGCCAGGAAGCTTTTAAACATGTTGTCGAGCTTGTGACAACCTCTGCGGCTGATATTTGATCTGCATGTCATGTACTGTCTCTCCTCAATCTTGTCCTGTTTATTAAATATTCTGAGCATGAACCTGTGTGGATGATCTTACAGCAGCCAGCAGACACCCAGCAGGGCTTCACCTCCCTCTCCCTGCTGCAGGAAAAGCAGCACAGAGCTCCAAAATATGAGGCAGATTAAAACTAACCATTGTTTCTGCACATAAAAGTGTATCTTTCAGAGCCTTGTGACTTGCCAGTGACCTGCCTGGATGGCTGCTCTGCTGAGGCAGCTCTCAGATTGAGATGGAAAAGGCACAAATAATGGCTCAGGTCATGCACACAATTCATCATCTTCCTATTAATCAGGGTGGCTGCTTACCCTCCATCCTCTCCCAACACACACATCTCTGGGTTTAAGGATCTGAGAGACCTATTAAAGAGCCATTTTTAGAAAAAAAAAAAAAAAAAAAAAAAAAAAAAATTCTGTGGCAATGTTTGCCATCAGAGCAAACAATTTCTTACAAGCCTGCAGGAACATTCTGCAACGCCAGGATGGTGATGATCAAATTGCTGTGCTCCAGTGGGGATCTGGGTGTGTATTATACCTCCCTTCTGGCACGAGAAATGTGTCAATGGCATTTGGTCAATCCTAGGGCATATATTGCCTGAAGACATGGCTGTTTGAAGAAGAAGTGGGGAGAAAGCCTGTGGGCAAACAAAGGCTGAATAGTTTGTAAACTGTTAAATGAGATGCCCTAAGCCAACCTGTAAATGTTGCACTTGTTCCCTTTACACAAGATGCCTTAAGCCAGCAGCTTCTAAGACAAAAGTAGTCCGTTATTGAAAGTAATTTTGTATCATAGACCTGTTTTGGGCTGAGCTCATGATGTTTCCTAAGGAAAGACATCTTCTTTAGATAGATTTCTGTCTTTGACAGGGGTACAAGAGATTTCTTGGGTAATCACTACACCTCACAACAAAAATAGCATTTTACAAAGCAAACAGACCTTTAAAAGCATGTTTTTGAGAGTATTGCATTGATGCCAGCAGCTAGGAAAAAAAGTGAAAGCTAGGAGGAAAAAAACAACCCAGACTTTGAATTAGTAGAAGATAAGACATCTAGTTAGTTTTGTAGATTTATTTAGCTTATTCTTCCCTTCCCAAATCATGTCTGCTTGATTTCACACTTTCCCGCATTCTCCCAGACCCGACTTTGGGAATCTGAGGTTCTTGGTGGGACCTCTGAGGCAGAGGGAACTAAGGCATTACTGGGACTAACTTGGATATGGTGTCATAGTCCCTGAAGCCTCTGAGTGGTTGAAATGATGCTAGAAGGTGAATACTGGGTCAATATTGGAAAGAGGGGTCTGAGTGACTGAGATGACGCTGACCTTAAAGGTAGGGGATTGCCATGATACTGGTGGGAAGAGGTGGGACATGCTGAAAGACCAAAAGCCGTTGGGTTGGAGTGAAGGGTGTTGGTGTGTGCATTGAAGTGGGGAGGGGATATTGCTTATGTGAAGGATGTAGCAGGTCCTGGGCTAACAGGAGGACATAAGAAAGGCTGTATTGGCTGTGTAGCCTACCGTCCAGTTTCTGGCAGTGATCCAAGGTAATACCAGGTATAAGAACAAAGTAAGCATCTATTTCCCTAAATTAGTCTTCTGGCCTCCAACCACTTGGTGTTCAGAGTTTTCCTGACCTGGAGGTGATTTCTGTGTATTTTGTAAAATCAGTGGCTCTCTTGGCATGAACTGGCCCGTAAATACTTAACACTCTTCAGCACCTACAACGTCCTGTGGTGAAGAGTTCCCCAGCTTCACAATGAGCCCCCTTGGGTTTGATTTGAACTTGCTGCATTGGGTTGATTTGAAGCCTATGTCCTATTCTTACTATTTTTCTCTGTCTTACCATCTCCACTGGAGATTAAAGTGCAACAGTGGGAGAGGTATCTGATGGGACTAAGGAAGGGTGTGTTCCTCCACCAGGTCACAACAGAAGGGCATGCCCAGCCAAGCCTTGTCACTATTGCTTTCTTCTCTAGCGACCTTGGGGAAGCCAGGCGCAATGAGGGGGCAGAGGAATGAATGGATGGAAGAACAGAGAGATGAAGGCATGGAAGGATGGATGGATGGATGGATGGATGGATGGATGGATGGATGGATGGATGGATGGATGGAGCAAGCCCAGTTGTCCACTCTATCCCCACAGCTCCCACCTGTGTGCTCAAGGCATCAGTGAGGCCCACAGGTGACAGCTCCCGCCACAAGCTACAGTTTTAAAATGGTTTAAATTTCTGGTGACATATTCAACGGAAACAGGGCAGGTGGCAACACTGCTGATGGTCTTTATGAAAGGGTCCAGGTCCTACTGGACACTGACCTGATGAGGACCAGCTAACACCAGTGTCTTCAGGATTCTTTGGTTAAATAATGAAAACATATACATTTTGTATTTTTTTCTCCCTTTGTTGTTGTTATTTTTTCCCCCCATCATTGTTTTATTGTAACCACATCCTTCTTCAGCTGCACATTAACATTCTTCCTCTCTCCAAGTCCTCCTCCCTCATTTCCTGTTCATGCTGCTCCCTTCCCTCACACTTCCACAGAGCTGCTTATCATCACGCAGTGAAACAGGAGCAACTGTGTGGACACTCGCGTGGAGTCATCGCTCACCATTACAGCATAGGAACCGTCAAGACAATGGCAGCAAAAAGGCAGATTTCTCCCCGCTGTCTCTCTTTGCTGTGTAGCAGAGCTACAGTGATGTCATGGCCATTTCCAAGGTGACATTGCCTCATTTTCCTTTACCTGGCAGCAGAAGCAGTGGCCAAGGTGTGTTAGCTTGAGAAAGGGATAGCTCTGTGGATGATGCATCAGGGATAACCCTTTACTGGGGTGTGCAACGTAACAGGAATTTCCATCTGCTTTATCTGTTATGGTGCTGTCCTTATGGCTCTGGAGTGCTTACTGCCACCCATATATTTACCTGATAGGACATTGCCTGTGGCTAGATGTGAAGACCTCTAAAGAATATGGTGGAAAAAACATAAAGATAACATGTTTTCAGCAAGTGAAGAGCTGGTCCCTAGTTGCAGAGGTGGTGGTGATAGAGCAATAGCGTTGGTGAGGGTTCTCCTGTTTGCAGCCTTCCCCAGCAGATGCAGCTGTAAGATCACACTGAGAGCTGCAACTTGTTGCGCATCCTGGATGTGGTTTAAATTGAGAAATTAGAAGCGATCTGAAGTGAAAGGAAAATAATTTGTTTTGCTCCCCTCGTTTGCAGCGCATTTTCCCTCTAAATTAGCTGGCATGATAGTTCAGTCACTGAGAAAGGAGAAGAAAAAAGAGGCCTGGGAATCCATTTTATTGTGTTTCATACAGGGCTGATTTTCAGCTAATAATGCTTTCGTGCGTGGCAGAGGGGATTCTGCTCTGTGAGTGTCACTCTCTGGATATATGATGCGGGTGCAGCCTTCATGCATCAGTTCTGACCTCTTCTGGGAGGCTGTCAAACAATCCCTCATGCAATGAGAGAAAGGGGGTTGTTTGCCAGGGAGTGTCTTTTAGATTAGATGCAAACAGCCTTCTGGGATGCCTCTCTCAGTGCATGTTTGTGAGCAAATTCTCTCACTGTCAACCTTTTTGAAGTTAATCTCTGATCTTAGGGACTTTTGGTAATGCCTTACTATTCAATAGAAGAGATGTCAACAACTAGATGATGAAATTCTATGCATTTTCTGGACCTGAATCACTTAGGTTTGTATATATGGTAGGTATAAGATTATCTAGGCTTTTTTTTTTTTTTGGCTCTGCATTGACTGAGAAATAAAATCCAAAGAAACACATGAGCCCTCTCCTCCACACTGACACTGCCTTTAGGTCAATACTTCTAGAAACAAAGCCCAGGCCTGAACATTGCTTGAGGTTAGTGTGTCCTTTTAAAATGGAACTCATGCATATTTCTTCTTATGTGCAACCCTTAAAAGGACATACTGGTGCTTGAAGGTTTGGAAATCCAGTATGGAACAAGTTTCTGCACAAGAATGGGCTCTGCAGTAGGCACCGCTATTTTGGGGTATAGGAAGAACTCCATGGAGAACAGAAAAGGAACAGCTGTAAGCGGGTTTTGTTAGATCTAATTTAGTGAGTTGAAACTGGTAGGCTTAGAGACTCCTTCCGTTGTTTGGACTGTTTTCATCACTTCTGGACATGCTATTGACTCTCAGTTCCTCATCCATGGTATGAGACAGTTGGACCGAAACAGCTGGGTTAGACAGTTTTATTAATCAGCTTGGACTAGATGATTGTTGTAGGTTCCTTCTAGCTGAAATGGTCTATGATATACTATTCTAGCTAACAGCAGCTTCAGGAGACAAAAACCAGTTTCTCCCTCTCTCATGTACTTTCCTCCAAAATTTGTTAACCTCCTCATTGTTAAGTTCAAGACGCAGCCTAGATGTAAGTCTCAACACAGATTTATTAGAGAATGTCACTAAGAACAAAAGCACCGGGAGAATAAATACAGTGAGATTTGGGAAGGACATTCCTGGGCCCTTCATCACATCTTGCAATATAAGATGTAGAATAAAGCACTTCTACACAGTGGTCACAGCACTCAACTCAGGTGAATGTCAGAACTGTGAAGAAGCCAAGCCTAGAGGGGGGACCGTAGGATGTGCAGGGCTTTTTCCAAAGCAAAATAAATGTTGCAGGACTTAGAGAAAATCTGCTGTTACTGTGCTTTATCTCATTCATGGAGGTGTTTTCCCAGTGATGATTCCAGTGTCGACATTTGGACCAGTAAGGTTTTCCCTTCAGAAATCTTGGCTGGATTGAGTTCTCCTGTAGACTACAAACTCTTCCACCCAGTGTAACTCTCCAGGGGCGAGCTGCTGGTTCTTCATGTTGGGTCACGGGAAATTGTGTTGCCCTGTTGAGTATAGGGTAGAATTCCTATGACTGAATGTGGGCTTATAAAATGCTGACATCTGTGTAAAAGCATATCTCTTGCTTTTTCAGTCAGTGGGAGCTAGCTAGTAGATAAAGCAGGAACATGATTGTGTCACCCTAAAGTAGTTGTCCCCGTTCATTACTTCAGTGTCTGTTGCCATTGCTTAACTTGCAACTTGGGTTCCCTTGAGGGTTGCATAATCCTCAGTGGCTGCATAATGGATATCTCACGTGATTGTAAATACTTTGGGGATATTTTGGCTAGTTTCCAACTGTGCCTGGGCTGCCAGAAGGGTGCTGGAATCCCACAAGTCCTTTATCCTATCTGCCAGCCTCAGATGGCTCAAGTAGTCTGTTGCATCTCTTGTGGCACCAGATGTGCAAGTGTGGGTAAAGGAATCTTCCCCCCAAGACCACTGTAGACGCAGATATCCGTGCTGTAGATACTTACATTTGATACTATTATAACAGTTAATGCAACACCAAATGCCTGTGTCCCAGCTAACATATGGTCTCTGAATATAAGGTACTCAGAGAAGAATAACACTGGCCTACTGATTTATTAACTGTTGGGATTCTAGAGGGCTTTCTGCGAGAGAATGGCCATGTGAGCAATCCTCCGTGAGAACAAGACTGATAAGAGCCTCAGCCGAGCAAGAATGTGATAAGGACGTAACCCTGAATGGGGGGGGGAGAAACTCGACGAGACAAACAACCCCCAGAAGGGGTTGGGATGGAAGAGGAAGTTCCACAAGGCAGGTGCCTGGCAAGGCTGATGTGGCACTTTTTATCCAATCATAAGAAGGTTTAAAGTGTGGGCTAAGTTAACTGTCCAGTCTTGAGGACTTGTCCTGCATGTTACTCACGTGTGCAGGAGAACATTATAAAAGGGCTGACTTAGTTGTAATAAACGGGCACTGCTTGATCACATTGGTCATGTGCGTGCTCAGCTCTCCCACAATTAACCATTTCAATATATCTACATCTTTTAGTCGGTCGGTTGATATCACAGGATACAGAGGGATATTGAAGCTGCGTCCTTGTTCCATAGAAAGGTTAACAAACAGAGCTGTCACCTTGTAGGAGTTCATTTAACCTATTTTTGAAAGATCCTCTAGTGAGGGTTTACAGCTTGCCCTAGGCGAGCTTCCCCAGTACCTGGCTGCTTGGACAAACAGCTTGCAGAAATCCATGCTCTTACTTCCATAAACTTCAGACAAGAAGCATCAAGGCTTGATTTACCCGAGACAATCACCAACATGAAGCATAAGGTTGACAATTATTGTTGAAGAAGCAGCAGATGGAAGGACGATTCTGCTACCTGACCTTATTTCCCGCTCAGAGGACAGCTGTCACCTGTGACTGCCGTGGCTCTCTAGCACCGCCATTTCTTGCCTGTGCTAAATGGACTCTATTTACTCTTCTGTTCATAACAGTGGTTAGCTGGAAAATGTCCAATTTTGTGAGTAACAGCTGTTTCTTTAAAAGTGACAGGCTCTATTCATCTACAACAATCTCCCATCTGAGCTGTACAACCAACCAAATGGACCTATCCCGCAGAAACTCTGTTGCTACAAATATGCGATGCATTAAGACTCTGAGAAAGGCAGAAAGCATTTGCGGTTTGTCAGGAAAATAAAACTGCTTAGGTGAATAGGTTCTGAAGTGCTAGCAGTATCTAGGCAGGTCTTTTTTGCATCAATTTTTTCTGTTGGGTACCAGCTTGGTCCTTAAGAGAAGCAAAAAGTAGACAGCAGGCTTGTGTTATCTTCTCAGTGTTGTTACCTTTTTTTTTTTTTTTTTTTTTTTT
Source organism: Athene cunicularia (assembly GCF_003259725.1). NCBI lineage: Eukaryota > Metazoa > Chordata > Aves > Strigiformes > Strigidae > Athene > Athene cunicularia. Next base: position 150,290,749 of record NW_020799095.1, read on the forward strand.
TTTCTTAAAGGAAATCACAACAGGACCAAATTTCATGGTGTTAGAATATTAAATAATTTGCTAAAACGGTCATCCTGGAGGCTCCATCAGGAAGTGAAGTTACCATGGCAAAGTAAGGTCACCCTACGCTGGCCATGCGATCATTGCTCACGGGACCTTCTTTTGGCCTATTGTAAGTGAGGAGAATTCAACTTCAACTTCCTTTGGCCTATTGTAAGTGAGGAGAATCAACTTCCTTTATTTTTTTGTCAGTGAGTGACCTATCACTTGTGGAGCTGCAGTAACTCGAATCTGTCTCATTTCTTTGTTTTCCTGGTAGTTTTGCATTCAGTCATGACAATACTTCGCATTTCTGTAGTTTCTCTTTCCCAGAGACTTCATTAATCTTAAAAAATGAATGAACATAGCTTTACCTCACTCTTAATTAGACAATTTTTTCCCCTTTTCAGGTTTGCAAGAACAAAAAGTCTGGGTTTATGCAAACCATTTTCTTTCCTTTGCAGAATGCCATGGATGAAAATCACTGGGATTGTTATTTGTTTCTGTGACAGGGGTTCAGGGGAGTCTAGAGGCTGTAAGCCTACAGAGAGCTAATAAACAGAAGAGAGCTAGCAAAACAATAGCTCCTGCTTAGATTTAGAAGCTTCAAAGACCAGACAAAGCCTATGATGCATAAAGCATTGAGCAGAGGCAGCAGAGAGACTAAATTATCAGTCTGAGCCTAGCCACATGTACACAAGGAGACAAGAAAACGGACCAGTTGTGACAACATGTAGAGCAAATCTGTCCTGTCTTCCACCTGAGATTTGATGAGGATTGGATGGGGAGATGCCTGGCATGCTTCTAGGCCACCAGATAATTTTCTCTCTGAGACACAACCTTGTGCTGATATCTGTGTTGTGCTTTCTTGTCTATAAAACAGCAGTCCTTCCCGGGCTGTGAAGTCCTGCTTGGCAGAAGAAATCACAAACTATAAATGACTTGCCACCTCTCCCAGGCTGTTCTCCAGGGGCAATTCCCAGAGCTGAGTTTGGAGTTTTGACCTGTGCTTGTGTTTGCTGACATTTCAGATCTCTCCAGGCTCCTGCAGGTGTTCCAGCTTCCACAAAGTCAGCAAATTTTGCATTCCTGGAAGCATGTAAATTAACAATGGAAGGTTATTTCAATTGACTTCCAGCTCCTTGGAAATCTGAGAGGCAGAGATTTTGTTCAGGCCTGCCCTTGACTTTCCTAGACACTTCCCACAAACAGACTTACTTGTGTTACTGTTCTGTCTGGAGAAAGATTATGGGCTCTTCAGCTGCCAGGACCTCCTCATGCTGGTTCCCCACCTAGGTACCTCCTTCTGATGTCCCAACATAACCTGGAATAAAGGGGTTAATCCACATATTTGTGTTTACATACATGTGTTTGTGCATGCATAGGGACCACAACCCTCTCCTCCGCCGAATAAATGATTTAGGGATCTTTTTGTTTACACACAGGTTCATTAAAAAGAAAAAAAAAAAACAAACCAAAAACAACATGGACAAGACAGGCGAGCACTCAGAAAAACGAACCTTCCACTCCTTCACATTTTTTTGCCGTCTCATCTAGTCGCTATCTCTAGTGTTCTACACTGCCTTTAACAGTCTTTTACTGTGATACATGCATTTGGTCATTTTACAGCTTCTCTACCCTTTATAGGGTTTTCTTCTGCCTGCCGTGGTACAGAACTATTCCTCATACTCTGCTTCTCAAGGGATCCATTAGTGTCCCATCCCCCCTTCTGGATCACTAACTGCTAGTCACATGTAAGATGTCTTCACTTTTCTACCTATTAACTCTCAAAGAAACTCCAGGTAGTGATAGTGGTAAAAAGCCAGGACTTCTGACAGCTCTTGAAGACAAAAGTAAATAAAAGCAACTCACTTAATCAATTGATGGCATTTACAACAAAATTCAGAAAAAGTATAGCACACCAAAAGGCAGGCACTTCTAGTCCCTAAATTTTGTTGAAAGGCTACAAAAATGTCTGAGAATTGTAAAAGTGTTTCTGGCTTGTGGATAGCCTCTTGAGTCACTGCAATTTCCTGATGCTATAATAATAAAATCCAGAAAGATTGCTCAGCTCAGCTTTTCAGATCCAACTGATTGACAGGAAGACTAATTCCATGGAAACCACAAAATCTGCCCCATTTTCTTCTTCTGAAAGACCCTCATGCATGACTGAGTCTCATTTACCTCTGCACAATTTAGCATAATTGCATGTCTCTAATTTAAGTAGAATCTCTTTCTGGCAAAGATGGTGTAGCAAGATGAGATTGAATGTCTTCTGGAAACTGCACGGGGCTTTAGTCTCTGCACTACAGAAAAATACAAACGTCATTCTTCTGATTCCTTCACTTTCAATCTCTTTTGTGTCCATGTGGGGTAGAAAAGGGACGTAGTTCCTATCTAGTACAGATTTTCATTCTCTGAATTCAGCTCCTCCCCAGACACAGGCACTTGATTCAAATCAATATAAGAATTTATGGAGAAAATCAAGAATATTTCTGTCAGCTGTACTGATTAAGGAAAAGAGAGGGAAGTTTGGGGTCAGGCAAGGGGAGATGTTGATTCTTTAGTAAACACATGATAAGATGTTTTCAATGACAGGAGTAATTGAAATACACAATTGAACAGACTCAGCACACACAGTGAGATGTCTCTTACATTTCCTGTCATTTTGGGAAACAGTGAAGTTCCTGTGGCTGTTTTGGTTTGTGAAGCAGACACCGACAAAAATCTATATTTTCACTAATATGTGTGCTTTGAGTGGTATATAAATAATTATGACAGTAGTCAATAACAGCTTCCCATCTTAGTCACCAAGCTCTGTGCACTAGCCGCAGGAGAGCACGCACCAGCATGGTGACAGTAGGAAGGACAAGGCAGGAGTAGATCTCTTGCACATTCATGCACTATTCCTACTCTCCTGGAGGCTTTGCAAATTTGGGAAAATTACAGAGATTTCTCCTGGAGTTCTAATTGCCACCAGGGTCTAAAGCATGTTTCAGCCCCAAGGGCAGAAACTTCACAGGTGTTTGCTTTTTGAAGGAAGTGGATCACTTCTCACTCTTGGGACTTTCCTAGTTGTATTTATTTTTCCCTGAGGAAAATGACCACTGCCACAGAGGTTGGGTCAGCCCTCAGCCCATCAAAGTTTTGTAGGAGACCAGACTCTGAAGGCTACCTTGGGATTTGGTGACGTGTGAGCAGAGCTCCCAGCTGACATGCTCATTGCAAACGCTGCTGAGCAGCAAGTTGCCCCCTCCACACATCAGAGCCTTTTCTGTGCCTGCTTCTCATTCCCAAGTTTTTTACTGCTGAACTAAATCACTCCTGGAAATTATGAATGCTAATGGCATAGTAGCCAACAGCAAAGCTGCCCAGCAGGAGGTGAGTTCTTGGGCCCTGTGTGATGAATTTGCATTGCTGCAGCATCAGGGATTCTCATGAAAGGATCAGGGCTCCTTTTGGTGGGGATCTGTATGAATAAATAATAGCAGAGCTCTCGGCCTCAGGGATGAGAAATGTGCCACAGAATCTAAAACCAGTAAGAGAGGAGAGGGTGTGAGAGTAAAGGAGGAAAACTACCTACTAGGGACAAATAAAGCCATTTGTTCTGCCTTGCCTCCGCCAAATCCTCATGCAAGTCTTCTGAGACTTCATAAGCAGGTAAATCATACACAAACATACGGTCATAACAATGAATTTAATGATATTAATGAGCTGTTGTTTAAGATGGTTTAGTTTCTAAAAAGACTATCTTAAAAGTGAGGTGGGATATGTAAAGGCAATCACTGAGAAGAAAGAGGAGCTTGAACACTGTGTCGGCTTCCAATTTCAGGAGTTGATTAATTTGAAATTAATTGAACTCCTGGTTTTGATTGTAAGCCTCTCAGATCAGGATCCAACCCAGTAAACTTGCCCAAAGGGACAATCAAGTGACCTATAAAATGCCTTCTTAATTACAGCATAGCTTTTGGGACAGGAAAGAGAAAGCAGAAGGGATGATGCTTAAGAGTATCAGTATGGGAAGCATAAATTAATTTATAATATTTAACATTTTAGAAGTTAGATACTTTCTGTCTGGCTGTTATCTAAGCCGTTCCCTGACACAAGAATTCTTCCATGTATAGAAAACAACAGAAAGAACATTGCTTGTTCTGTTTAAAAAAGCAAACAAAACAAACCTGATCTTTATAGCTGGACTCTGACATGGACAGCAGACCAAAATCTCGTTTTTCAGCCTGCACACAACACCTTTTCCTATATGAAAGTGACTCTGTGGCATCTTACCTACAAATTCACAGTTATGGAAGACAAAGTTTGGATGACCCAATGACTAAGCTATGGCCACCTGTCCAGGCCTTGGAGCTGGCAGATGCCCTGCTCAGAATGGCTTGCTGAATTTGGGCAATGCTCTCTCCACCGAAGGGGGCCACAGAGTACATCCTCTGCTGTCTCCTGCAGTTCTGACATCAGAAACGTCTTGCTCTGCTGGAAAATGGGTGTGCAAAATTCCTGTTGTGCAGCTTCAGCTTTTTTATTTGGAGTAGAAGAGCTGAAGAAGAGGGTGAGAATGCTGTAGAAATGCTGGGCTACAAAAGATTTCTGGTCAAGCCATTTCCTCCAGAGGGTATTGACTTGGTTTTAAACCACGTCAGTCTAACCTTTCCTTAAATATCTCTGCTGACGGAAATTTTGCAGCTGATGTTAATGTTAAAATAATTTCTGTAGACATTTACTTTCTTTTCCTAATTGCTTTGTAAAGTTAAGTGCTTTAACCCTTTTTCATTTCTCTCTCAAGCAATCCATTCCCTTTTTTGTCTTTTTGAGTTTTTCTGGTTTGCCTGTACTTTTGCTTCTTCAGAAAGACAAAATTCTAGTCATGGCTACAAATGGACAACTTGGTTATGCGATGTGATCTTCTTTAAGAGCCTTGTATGTTTATCTAAAGATAGAATCAGACTAAAAGATTTTTTTTAATTTTTAAAATTTTTTTTTTTTAAATTAAGATTCTTGCCAGGTCATTATACAGGTGAAAATTCATCTTCTAATCAGAGACTGTCATATAGCTTTAGGTTAACGGTGTAAAACAACACCTGTAGGACTTTTAAACATTAGGCAATTAATAGCCTGTAAAACTTCTGTTTCAAAAATTGAGGTGCCGTGTGCTGCTAGTGAATGGCAGAAGACAGCTGCACTTCTTTGCTAGTGAAATCTCAGATACCTGTTTGGGAATGGCACAGACTAGCAGAGTACTTGCATTGTGCTTTGATACTCAGTGGGAATTTAAAACACACGGCAAGAAATACTGGTATTTCTTTTTAGTTTTGAATAATCTTTCCTTCATGCTTGATTTCTCTCCAGAGCATAACAAAAGGACAGCCAATAGCCCAGGAGACCCGTTACAAAATTCTTAAGGGATGTTGGCATGAAATTCTGACTCTGGTGTATATCCCATGGTGGATATTTAAAATGTAAGCATTGCTCGGATATTTATGGCTTAATGTTTTGAATCAGCCTTATCTTGCCTTCTCTCCTACTCTCCGTAATGACTCACGGTACCATTAAGGTCGCTTAGATTACGCTTCTTGAATGCATAAAACACTGTATATCATGTCTCCAATTACTTTGCAAATGAACAGTGTTCTTTACCTGGTCCTTCTTTCCCATCAGTGTTAGATGCTGTCCAGATAAACTGCCAACACAATGTTCAGTGTGAAGCCTCACGGCCAGCAAATGGCCTTGTTTGTCGTCAGAAGTGTCGCATCAGTCTTGTTTGCATCCCAGCAATGGGATTTTCCATCTCTCCCATTCTGCTCCTGACTGCAAGATATATCTGGTGAATCCATTAGCTACTTCTGGAAGAGGGATGTGGGCAACCACAGTAGTCGACAAAATGCAATGGGACCTCATATGTGAAGTGGCTGACCTGAAAAAACCTGCCTCTCTGCTATGTCTTTTGGTCTCCTTGAGCCTCTTAGAAATCACTGCAAATGTAACAGAAGTGACAGACATCATCCATTAGCATGTAAATACGATTTTCACTTGATGCCAAGCCTTGATGTCAATGCTGGAGAGCAACCACAGGTTTGATGTGTGCTGGTCCCCAGCATCTCAGAGGGATATTGCTGCCGAGCAGGGAGGACAAGTCACTGTGTGCAAGAACAGGAAAACATTCAGTTGATGTCTTTTCTTAAAAAGCTTCATCATGCTGGAGGAGGGGAGGAGGGGAGAAATCTGGGCCATTTATTTTTTTTTTTTTTTTTTTTTTTTTTCTTCACATGGCTGAGGTATTTTGCTGTGCTGAAAAAAGCATTAGCAAGGCAGAGTTGTGGAAACGGCTTTTAAGAAAGGACGTACAAAGCTGTTTCATGAACGAATTCACACCCAGCTCTGCGCTCTGGACAAGTTTAAATTGGATTTATTGCTCAGCCAGAGAGCTCCTTCTGAGCTTGGGGTCTGCACATGGAGCACCTCAACTGTGATCTGAGTTCTGCAAAGAAATATTTTCTCCAGGCCTTCACAGCTGACAAGTACACACTGCAGTTGCTGTACCTCTGAGTGCAGATTGTGTACCAGGGTTAATTGAACCCCGTTCAGTTGTTAACCTGATCTAATTTTTCCCCCAGAAGGTTCTGAGTAAACAACTACCTATCCTTTTTCTTGAAAATACAAACTCAGAGATGGACTTGCCCTAGGGGTGATAATTTTTAAAGCAGTGCTGTTTCTCTCTAGAGGTATGTCGGAGTTCTCTTAGACCTCTGTGGTAATAGATTATAATTACTGGTGCCACTGCATCTTTAGCTAACAAAGCTGTAGCATAAACAGTGGCTGAGAGGATGCAGCTGCTAAGGCTTTCTATGAAATATCTGGGAGTCACATTGTATGTCCCACATTTTTTATTTTGAAAAGGGTTCAGCTGTGGTAAGACGGATCTCTTCCGTTGGTGGGTATTTTGATATCTTCCATTGGTGGGTGCTTGGGCTTCATCTTCCAGCTAGCAGCTGGCTTCCAGAAGACTCACCTCTGATTTGCGTTTCATTGCTTCCTGATGAGTGCAATGCCTCCCTATCAGTGTTCAAAGTCAAGTCCAGGCATTTTGACACGCATATGGAATTAGTTTGTCAGGTACCTACATCACCCTTCTGCAACATGCTTTCCTTAAAACCTGCAGAAGTCTGGAGCAATTTTATATAGTAAAAATATAATATTCTCCTGAGTGTGATGACCGCTGCTTAAGCAATATAAGAGGTGATTTTTCCACCATTTGATCTTTCAGTGGGAAACTTAGGAGCATTGATAAAATCTAAACGATGTCCGGGTTAAGTTAATGCCAATACCAGTTTCTGAAAAATGAACAAGGAAAGTTCCAGTTGTACTATGGTACAGCCGTGAAAAACCTCTGCACTGATTTTCACAAACCCAACTCAGATCCACCTGCTCGTCCTCAGTCCCGGTTTCTACCTTCTCCTGTTGTAGATATCTTGCCTCAATTCTGCTGAAGGCTGTGAGGTCTTGGGTGTTTGACCCTGCACTTCTCTTGACTTTGAACAAGTTTTCTTGTGACATTGATAGGGTTGAGGATGCAGAGGTGGAATTAATTTCACCTACCTTAGATGGTGCCTGCATTTCTATCAACATCAGAAACACCAGGTGTGCCTTACAGGCACTGCAGAGGAACAGGCACTTTCCATTGACTGATTTTTAACATTTAAATTATACCCTGTGATGGACTGTTTTTTTCCATTGACTCTAAAAGCATCTTCATAATTTGTTCAGATGTAGACATGTACATTTTAGACCTTTTGATGAGATGAATCCAAATGACACAATCTTTTGACTGAAGAATGTAATTTTATTTGGAAATGTAGTAAATAAACAATTTTTAGTCTGCTTTCTCTGAGGGTGTTATATATATATATTTCCTGTTTTCAATTTTTTGTTTTGCTCTTTTTCTTTGGCTGTCGTTCCTCCTTTTTTTTTTTTCCCCCTCCTCTTTTTTTTTCCCCTGCTACCACTGCATTACATCCCTTTCTTAAAACAGTTTTCTAAGTTTTTCTTCACTTCCTGTTTCAAATGTAAGAAAGTTCATGAAAACTTAAAAATAGAATTGTTTTCACACACTAATATTTCATAAGAAGTTCAGGAAAGAATTTAAAAAAATTTTAGCCAGAAGTTGATTTTATATATTCAACAAAAGGCTAACTTTTAATGAAATAAAACGTTATGAACTCCAATTATAACAATGAACTCTAATAATAACATTTCATATTTTTCATTCATACTCAGACTGACTGCAAACGTAGGCATAATGAGGTCTCTTTTACTGACAGATCCAGAAATAGTTTTATCTGTAAAATTCCCATGATATGGACTAAAGAACAAGTTGTTCAATTCTTGGAAGAGTTTTTTAGTTAAATGTTACTCTTTTATTTCTTTTTGTCTGTAGGAAGGACTTAGAGTTAAAAAAATGAATAAAAATAACAAGAAGAGACAATGTAGAGACCTGAAGAATAAATGGTATTCAGGTTGTGGAATTAATCCAAGACATATATTATGCTATGATTGCCCCAGTGGCAATGTCTCTGACCTGTTTATGATCATTTGTCGCGTACATGTTAATATACAAGATGTGAGCAAGTTAGCAAACCTGAAAAATAAAAGCCAAGTGCTGCTGGTTCGGGCAGCATGCAGTGATAATCCAGGGAGGATGGTGTGGAGATGCCTGGTCCATGCGGCCCTGCTGGGACATCAGCGGGACCAGCATGTGCAGCGCTGACATCCCAGTGTCAGAAGGATGCTGCTGCAGTTTAATAAGGAGAAACACAAACAATCAAAGAAGTTGGATTTCTTCAATTTCAGAGGTGCAGGGGAGAGCTAGTGTAGCTAATTGGATATTCAGCCATTGACTAGGTGTGCATGTTTTCTTTTTGAATGCAGATTCCTTCTGGGCATAAATCCCTAGCAGAAGAACAATTAATGGACGTGCTTGGTAGTTTCTGCCTAGACTGTAGATAATTTGAACCTGGTGCTGTCTTTTCCCATCTTTTGTGCAGCACCTAGTATAGGGCGATCACTACTAAGCTACAATAATTACTATTAACGAAACAGCATATTAAAATTATCCACTTCCCTCTAAGATCTGCAGAGACATTTTAACTTAAATAGCAGACAGTGAACCTTAAATTGCATCCTTTTAATATATAAGTAGCTAAACTCCTAAAAGTGGCTGTGTGTAAACCTAAAAAAAGCATTGGGTCACGGTGAGCCACATCAAAATTTCTACTTGCTAAATATGCAAATCACAGGCTGCTGCACCACTCTGTCTATTAAAACATGATATATTAACTGAAAAATTACTGTTGGTTACTATGGAAAGGGGATTTAGCTTATGCTAACTTTTTAACAGTGAGTTTGCACATTTTGGGGGGAATATTTGAAATGGGGGTGGGTGGTAAGATTGTGTAATCAGCCACCTCATCTTTAACTTCTTATCCAATTTCCACTTTGAAAGTCTTTAATGGAGAAACAAGGCATATTTAATTGATTGCCATTACAATCTTCAAAGGAATTGGCAAGATGAAAGTTGTTTCTAATTACTGCATTATGATGTAAGCTTAATGATACGCCACTTCTCCAAATTGATTTTATTAGAATTTAAGATGAGGAATTAATTGAGTCGCTGTATTGATCCATTTTATTTTTCCACCATTTAACATGTCCAGTGGAAAAAAAAAAAAAAAAGCTATTGAGCTGTGGAATAGTAATGAGGACTTTAGAAAGAAAGTCGAAGTGAAGATGGATTGACCAATAGAAATAACTTATAAAAACCATGATGTGATGGCAGAATATAGTGGCAGAGACCAATTTATCTCTAGGTTAATTAGGGTAAATTAAGGTTAATTCTTTTGTTATTTAGCTTTTATTTCTTTGTCTTGTTCTATCCCACCTGTTTGTACTAAAATAACTGCTTCTCCTGGTAAAGAAATATTCTTCCAGTTCAGATAAATTTGCCTTTTAAGATTTCTTTAGAATTAGTCCCCAAACCTAAAGAACCCCTCCATGCATATATTTAATATTTCCTAAAAATCTCCTTAACGGTATTTAAGATTGCTTTCTTGGTTTTATTCTCTTAGAATTGATTTCTGTTTTTTCCTTATATATCAGTGCATTTGGGTGCTTTTAGAGCATGAGCCATGTACTCGATGCTCCTCAGAGATGTTCTCCTCAGATACGGGCATTCATTGGGTTCATTCATGGGTTCATTTTTATCGGCTGCTGTTTGTCATCTAAACCATAAATACTGGGCATGAGCACACTTTTGTTGTCCAACAGCTGTACAGCTGTGTATGGACACATCAGCTTCAAGAGCGGGGTTTAACGGAACACATTTAGTCCTTCAGTGAAGTGTGCGAAGCTTGCCCATTGGATCTGCTGTGGTGAAACAATCAGCAATTCGGTTTTACAAATATAACCTACTAAGTTATTTTAAACTGATAGCTGTTTTCTGTGTTGTACTGGGGTAGCTATTCCTAACACCACAGAATCGCAGAAGGGATGAAGCAGGAACGGACCTCTGGAGATGAGATGGCGAAGATCATCTTTGTGTCCCGTGTTTGCAGGACGCAGCAAACAACAGGTTCTCATCCTATGTTTAGAGCTAAGGGCATGATTTCACCCCATTCTTACCCATAAATCTTGCAAACAGAGCATTTCCTTTTATTTCTCTCTTAACTAAAACTTGCCAAACTTCAGTGAAATGTATTCTGAGGGTAAAATGGTTCTCCAGAAGTTCATTACTGCAGCTGACGTTTGAGGAGTGCTGTGCTGGCTTTGCTGCTTGTGTTGGGCAAATTAACTGTTCTATTTGAGATTTCGAAGTTCACACTGATGCTTTCTCTATCTTTCCTATCGATTATGCAAACTGGAATATTCTGTGTATAAAAAGAGATTGCAATGTAATTAAATACATGATTTATAATTGTATTTTAAGCTCTGATATAATTTAGGAGGAGCTGTGTCTATTTGAGCCTTGAAGCTGTAAATTCGAGGCTGAGTTCTGCTAATACTTAAAGCTGTAATACTGATCAGAAAGAAATGAGAGCGAACATCCTGCAGATGTTAAATATAGCTATGCCTGGTTTATCCTTGGCATTTATATCTCTTCATCAACACTATCTTTCCTTTGAAGACAGAAATCCTCAAGTCAAAGATGTTCTCATTGCCTGTGCAGGGAGAAGAAAAAACTGTAATGAAAGCATATTTTAGTGGTCACCTCAAAAAAAAAAAAAAAAAAAATTATCATCCTGAAGTAATATACCTCTCTTCCCTTGGAAAAACTCTTCAGCAAAGGGAGAATGATGGCAGATTTCTAGCCAAGTAGTGCTCTAGGAGATAAATTGTCTCTTTTGTCCCTAAATAATTTACACATGATGGAGACCCAGTCTATTTGCAGCCACATAGCAGATACTTATCAAAGTTTTGCCTAAGCAGCTCCTTTGTTAAAAACAGGAATAGCCTCTTACTCTAAATAACCAGCTCTAGTGGTCATGACTTCTCACACATTTACTAATAAGTGACACTAGCCTTGGATTAATTGACAAAGTGATTGAAGAAATTGAGTGCTGCATTTAGGTGGACCTTTAATGAGCTCTTAGAGGATCAAAAACTCTTTTAGGAATTTCAGATATTGCTCAATTCTGAAGTTCAAACACTCGACCCAAACTACTAGCGTTTGGAGCATTGTGCTACAGGACAAAGGAGTGTGTTCAATAACAGTCCAACAAGGGAAATAAAAGTAACAGCAAATATCTCAAAATCTGTCTTTTTTAAAAATTCAGTTTTCAGTTAAAGTGCCAGGTGTAAAGCCAAATAACTGTGTTGAGTTTTAAATGAAATGTTAATTACAGAAATCCTCAGTGAAGAAACACACCTCAGATGCAGCCAGAAAACGCTCATTAAATGAGGAGTGATGGCTTGGTAGGGTAACTAGGTTAACCTTAAAAAGTTTTCTCAGTGGTAAATATCAAATTCCTTTTTTTTTTTTTTTTTTTTTTTTTTTTTTTTCTGCAGAAATATGGTCTTCGCTCCCAAATGGGCAGATACCTGCCTCACCAAAGAGACACTGAACAGCTGCTGAATGAACACAAGTGTTTGACTGCTGAAAATTAAAAGTAAAAATTAAGAGCTATGAATCTTTATAAACATAAAATGTAACTATGTCTCATTTACTCACCCTCTGGCTGAGGAAGGAAATAAGATGGAGCACAAGAGGGCTTGATTAACCCCATCAAATTTGCAGTGCCAATGAAAAAGGCTCCAGCAGAGAAGCTTGGAGAGTTGGCAGAGAAATTTGAGAGTCCTGATTTTATTTTGCCTTACACTTTGTAGTGGAGTAGTGACACTGCGCAATTGTTACGTCTCGTACATTGCCATGCACATGCACATATTGGTATGAGTTGCTTCTAATCAAATGGTGTAAGGCAGGAATGGAACTGTTTCTCTTTGGAAGTGTAACTGCTTGTATGGGTTGTATAATCAAAAGGTGGAAATATAACAGTATTTTATGAGTTCTAGAATAAACCAGAGAATCAGAACAAAGAAAATATATTTTCTAAAGGATCAATTAGGGGATGAGATCTCTTTTTTTGGATCCATTTTCCTCTCTTTTTCACTTGGCTGGGGATCTTCTCTCTATGCAGAGCATATAAGGCTGCATCGCTACTCTCGAACCTGGTACATGGAAACAACTGGACACTGGTACACTAAAGAAGCAAAGTGCGGAGATTATGCACTGGAAGTCTCTATTAGACTTGCAAAATTTTCCCAGATTTATTGTCACTGATCACATGTCTCAGCACACCCATGCATTAATCTATACCCGCTTCACTGAATTCTTTCTATAATTAACTGTCATGTGCCTGTCAAAGTAGAGGTGGGAAAGCCATTGAGTATTTAAGTGGGGTTTGTGTGGTGTCATACACCTGAGATAAGATACCTCTCACCTCACTTCAGCTTTTAGATACCAGTTCAAACCTAACTGTCTAGGTTCACCCAATAGTGAGCGGACAAAGTATAGGAGAGTCTTCAGAGAATGATCCATTGCATCCTAAAACAGGGATCCAGGAGCTGCATTTTTTCTGCAACTTCTATGTCACCACTCCTGAAGGAGCCTGATGTAAAAAGATGTAAAAAAGATGTAAAAAGATGTAAAAAGATGTAAAAAGCCTCTCTGGCTTTCTTCCAGGTCCCTTTTAAGTACGGGAGGGCTGCTATAAGGTCTCCCCGGAGCCTTCTCTTCTCCAGCTGAACACTACAATAGGTGCCTACGTATGGGATGGAAAGTAAGCTGAAATGAGTCCTTCAAGTGATGATGACTTGAATAGGGTAGAGTACTACAATTAATTGCTTGTAAGTTGATGCAACTCACATGCTTTCCAGGAATAGAAAAGTGCAGAATGTAAAAAATGGCTTCTCGCACTATCATAGAATCATAGAACCATAGAAAGGTTTGGGTTGGAAGAGACCCTAAAGACCATCTAGTTCCAAACCCCCTGCCATGGGCAGGGACACCTTCCACTAGCCCAGGTTGCCCAAAGCCCCGTCCAACCTGGCCTTGAACCCTTCCAGGGAGGGGGCAGCCACAGCTTCTCTGGGCAACCTGTGCCAGGGCCTCATCACCCTTACATTAAAGATTTTCTTCTTTGTATCTAATCTAAATCTTCCCTCTTTCAGTTTAAAGCCATTACACCTTGTCCTACCACTTCATGCCCTTGTAAAAAGTCCCTCTCTGGCTTTCTTCTAGGTCCCTTTTAAGTACAGGAGGGCTGCTCTAAGGTCTCCCCGGAGCCTTCTCTTCTCCAGCTGAACACCCCAACTCTCTCAGCCTGTCCTCACAGGGGCTGCTCCAGCCCCCTGAGCATCTTCATGGCTTCCTCTGGACCCGCTCGAGCAGGTCTGTGTCTTTCTTATGCTGGGTACCCCAGAGCTGTACACAGTACTCCACATGGGTTCTCACCAGAGCAGAGCAGAGGGTGAGAATCACCTCCGACCTCCTGGTCACACATTTTTTTTGGTGCAGACCAGGATACAGTTGGCTTTCTGGGCTGCAAGTGCATATTGATGAGTCAAACAACACCTGAAGTCCTTCTTGGGGCTGATCACAACCCATTCTCTGCCCAGCCTGTATTTGTGCTTGGGATTGACCCAACCCATGTGCAGGACCTTGCACTTGGCCTTGTTGAACTTCATGATCTTTGCATGTCCCACCTCTCCAGCCTGTCCAGGTCCATCTGGCTGGCACACCCCTTCCCTCCAGTGTGCTGACTGTACCACACAGATTGGTGTTGTCAGCAAACTTACTGAGGGTGCACTGAACCCCATTGTCAATGCTGCCAACAAAGATGTTAAAGAGCACTGGTCCAATCCCAACCCCTGTGGAACGCCAGTCATCACTGCTCTCAACTTGGACATTGAGCCGTTGACCATCCAGACAATTCCTTATCCACTGAATGGTCCATCCATCAAATCCGTGTCTCTCCAATTTAGAGACAGGGATGACGTGTGGGACAGTGTCAAATGCTTTGCACAAGTCCAGGTAGATGACATCAGTTGCTCTTCCTTTATTGAGCAATGCTGTAACTCCATCATAATAGACCATGAAATTTGTCCTTAGGATTTATTTGCCCTTAGTGAAGCCATGTTGGCTGTCACCAATCACCTCCTTATTTTCCATGTGCCCTAGCATAGTTTCCAGGAGGATCCACTCCATGATCTTGCCAGGCACAGAGGTGAGACTGACTGGCCTGTGGTTCCTTGCATCTTCCTTTTTTTCTTTTTAAAATAGGGGTTGTGTTTCCTCTTTTCCAGTCAGTGGGAACTTCACCAGACTGCCAGAACTTCTCAAGAATGATGGATAGTGGCTTAGACACTTCATCCACCAGTTCCTTTGGACCTGTGGATGTATCTCATCAGGTCACATGGACTTGGGCACCCTCAGGTTTGTTAGATGGTCTCAAGCCTGATCTCCTACCCTGGGCAGTTCTTCATTATCCCAGTCCCCACCTTCACTTCTGTGACTTTAGTGGTGTGTCTTGAGCCCTTGATGGTGAAGATGGAGGCAAAAAAGTAATTGAGTACCTCAGACTTTTCCATATCCTGGGTAACCAGGTCTCTCATTTCCTTCCAGAGAGGGTCCACATTGTCCTTAGTCTTTCTTTTATCACTCACATACCTATGGAAGCTTTTCTTGTTGCCCTTGATGTCCCTGGACAGATTTAATTCTGTCAAAACTTTGGTCTTCCTAATCTCATCCCTGGCTGCTCGGACAGTTCTCTATATTCCTCCCAGGTTACCTGTCCTTGCTTCCACCCTCTGTAGGCTTCCTTTTTGTGATTCAACTTTTCCAGGAGCTTCTTGTTCATCCATGCAGACCTCCTGGTGGTTTTGCCTGACTTTCTCTTTGTTGGGGTATATGGCGCCTGAGCTTGGAAGAGGTGATCCTTGAATACCAACAAGGTTTCTTGTGCTTCTCTTCCCTCCAGGGCTTTATTCCATGTTACTCTGACAATCAGATCCCTGAAGAGACCCAGGTCTTCTCTCCTGAAACCTAAGGTAGTGAGCATGCTCCTCACCGCCCTAAGGATCTTGAACTCCACCATTTCATGGTCACTGCAGCCAAGGCTGCTCTTGAGCTTCACACTCCTTGTTGGGGGTCCTCCTTGTTGGTGAGAACAAGGTCCAGCATAACACCTCTCCTTGTTGACTCCTCTATCATGTGGAGGAGGAAGTTATCATCAATGCCTTCCAGGAACCTCCTGAATGGCTTATGCTGTGTTGTCCCTCCAACAGATATTGGGGTGGTTGAAGTCCCCCATGAGGCCCAGGGCTTTTGAATGTGAGGCTGCTCCTCTCTGTCTATAGAGGGTCTTGTCTGCTCAGTTTTCCTTCATCAGGTGGCCTGTAGCAGACCCCTTCTATAACATCACCTGACCCTGCCCTCCCTTTAATCCCAAGCCATAAGATCTTGGCTGCTCCTCATCCATCCCCAGGCAGAGCTCCATGCACTCCAGCTGGTCACTGACACAGAGGGCTACCCTCTCTCCTCATCTTCCCTGCCTGTCCTTCTTCATGCACCTGTATCCTTCCATTCCAGCACTCCAGTCATAGGAGTAATGTCATCATGTCCCCATGATACCAGTAAGGTCATAGCCCTGCAGGTGTGTGTATGTTTAACTCTTCTTGTTTATTCCCCATGCTACATGTGTTTGCACAGAGGCATTGAGGCATTTAAGTTGGCCCCCCGATGAAGCTGACTTACTGGCTGGAATCCCTTTGTGCTGCTCCTCTGGTGATGTCCTGATGACTTGTGACCCCTCTCCAGGCTCTG
Organism: Athene cunicularia; assembly: GCF_003259725.1. Taxonomy (NCBI): domain Eukaryota; kingdom Metazoa; phylum Chordata; class Aves; order Strigiformes; family Strigidae; genus Athene; species Athene cunicularia. The sequence goes on from NW_020799095.1 coordinate 150,307,169, forward strand.
AGCATCTATTGCTCTTACTGGGATCAAGCTGGTAGGAGTGGGATGAAGTTCCCCTGTCTCAGCAGCTTTCATTTCAATCCCTCTTCACCAGCTGGACAAGCCTATGACCGAAGATGCTTTTCCCCTTCTCTGACAGATGGACCCCATCAGCTCCCAGCAGACCAGGTTTCTCAAAGCGAGTCCCATGGTCTAACTAGCTGAACCCCTGCATGTGGCACCAATCCTGTAGCCAAATGTTCATTCATCATATTCAACTGTTCCTTTCAAACCCCTTCCCTTTGACCGAGAGGACTGATGGAAAAACTACCCATGCTCCAGAGTCCCTCACCGCCCCTCCCATGGCTCTGTAATCCTTCTTGTTACTCCTCAGACTGCTCCTGGCTGCACCTCTGGTGCCCACGTGAAACAACAGCCGTGGATAATAGTCAGTGGACTGTACAAGGCTCAGCAGTCTCTCGGTGACATCCCCGATACAGCCCCCGGTAAGCAGCGTACCCCTCTAGAGAGTGTGTCAGGTTGGCAGATGGTGCCCCCGCACCTCTCAGAAGCGTCGCCCACCACTGTCACCCGTCGCCTTTTCTTAGTTGTGCTGGTTGTCATCCGGGGAGCAGACGGGGCTGCCTGACTGAGCTCTGGTGTCTGTCCTGGTGTGACGGGTCTTTCCTCTTCCATCTGCAGAGCAGTGAACCGGTTCTGCAAGGGCCCCTCAGACTGCAGGGGAAGTCTCTTCATCCTGCAGGCCCTTGCTGTTGCAAGCTTCCATTCTTCTGCATTATTGACTTCCCTCCCTTCCATGTGTGCTGGTGGGGGAGTTTCTGGCTGTCTGGCCATGGGCTGCATGTCCACTGCACACTGCGCTTGGAACCAGCTCTCTGACTGCTTCCCAGCCTCCCTGATGTCTCGCAGCCTTCTCGCACCTCCCGCAGCTCAGCCACCTGCTGCAGGACCTCCTCCGCCTGGGCACAGCTTTTGCAGGCAGGTCTGCTGCCTGTCCCTGCCCCAGGAGAAAGGTCTGGGAAATTCCTGCAGCCTGAGCTCTGCAGTGCAGCCTGTCCCTTCAGCATCTCCGGCTGGGTGGAGGCGTCGGGCACTGCTGAGGTGGATGGTGCAGGCCCCCAGCCGGAGCCGCAGCCTTTGCTCTCAGACGAGTGCCTGTCACCCTGTCTTGAGCGTCAGGTGGGATGAGTGCCCTGGGCCTCTGCAGGTGGTCACAGAATGGTGCCTGGTTGCTGCGTTATGTGGACTTCAAGGCTCTCTACTCGGCCAGTGGAATGTCCCTCCTTCGAAGAGGTGCCCTCCCTGTGCACCTTCCTGCACAGAGAAAGAAGGAAGAATTGAGAATTCAGCACGGGAACAGCATGATAACAATTACGACTTTTCTTCAGGATGCTTAATATTCCTATTATCTTGTATGCATACATATTTAAATGCTACATGATTCCCTTTAGGAAATATGGCTAGTGGTTTGAAGTACCCATAAAACTGCTGGAAAGTGACAGTGCCAATTAATCTGTTGACAGATTTGTTGTTTAAATATTAACAGAACGTTAAGCAAATGTTGGCTGCTGCACTGAGATCCCTTCAGAGCCCCTTCCTCTGAAGTACTGAGCATTTCCAGACACTGAAAATGTCCTGGACACTGCAGGGTGGGAAGGGTGTCATAAATTTTCAGTCCCTTTTTCCCCACAGCTGCTAATCACACCATAAATATCATCTACCCCTGTGAAAAAGAGATTTGTAAAAGCCTCATGCAGATTGTAAACCCCTTACAGCAAAAACTGATTGAGTTGTGAGCTTGTGGAGGGTATAGCAGGGAAGGGATTTGCCTCTGACTAATTCACCTAGGCAGTAAGATGAGAAGTGAAGGTGGGGTGCTGGATTTATCAATCTGCTCAGTTGGTGATATGGGAAATCTTGGAAAAGCCTCTGCAAAGGAAGGTAATTTTGATGAAAGATCAAGATGGGCTTGTGCCATACGACCCAAGAGGGCTGGTGAATTTGGCTTCTCTTGGATGCTGTGAGCTGGAAGCAGATTGGTGGAAGCCAAGGTGGAAGCCAGCTCTAGCTCAGTCTTGTCCATGAACAAAGACATGGAGTACACAAAAAGAACCTTGACTTCTTTGCTTTTGATTTCCCTACCCAAACACGTGAACCTTAGAGAAGAGCTGGAATGCACAGCAACTTAGAAACTGTGTGAACTTGAGCATCAAATTAAGAGAGCATCAACATGACAGTAAAGATGCATCTTGCTCTGCAGTTTCAGTTCACTACTTTTCCCATTTCCTTTTTCCATCAAGCATATTCATGGTTCTAAAGAGTTTCTTGTTGTCATTTCATCCTTTTACTTCTTTTATTCCAATGGGTTTCACAACTCAGAACCTATCCATCACACTTCATTTTGGTCTTGTATTGTTGCTGGAAGCTTACCAATTTAATTTCTATTATTTTAACATGTTACATAACAGTCTAAACATAATTTGTTGACTCTTTCTAGATGCACATATTTTTTCATTTAATGAAGGTTGTGATAAAGACTTCTTCAAAGATTTTAAAGTATCCTTACTGTAATCTTACTGCCCTTCAGCTATAATAACTCCTTATTGACTTTTGCTTTGCTACAGGTTCAGTCCTAAATGTTGGTCATTCATTTTAGTTGCACATTACAGTTCTTTCTATCCAACTTTAACTGAGTATTGAAGAAGGGAAAAATATTTCTTTTCTTCTAATTGAAGATAAAGACTCAGGGAAGCTAGGTTGATAGCAAAAATGCCGCTCTGGAATTTGAATTTTCCTGACTTTGTAAGGGTTTAGGGACAGGGTGTTACGGCGGCTCTCAAATAAACAAGAAGCAACCAAAAATTAAAAATTTATTGTCAAGACAGTTAACTAGCACTCTGCAACTATTCAACAGCAGTCCCGAATGCCCATGAGAGGAGAACAAAACACCAGTTCCTAGTGTTTAATGACAACTCAAAACGCTCTACCATTCACCCAACAAATGAGGACTCTCAACCTCGAGGAACTTCTCAGGGCAACACCCCAACCCAAATACCCTCAAGGAGTTTCCTTGGGTGGTGTCTTGACCCAAGGGGAGAGTGCTGCTCCAGGGGACGAGCTCCAAATGGCTCCCCCAAAGGACTCCATTGATACCCGAGCCAAATCTGATCTGGGTCAACAGTGGCTTGAAAGCCCCAACTACCATGAAGTCCTGAGAAGAAGGGCATGGAGCAAGATCAATAGGTGCTACACTTGAGCAGCCAAGAAGCCCTATTTCCATCGAGGAGATGCACCTGCCACACAGGGGCTGTGATCTCTCCCTGTCTGGAATGTGGTTTACACGAATCAACACGGACAGAAATTCAGTGGTGCTCCATAGTTTGTTATCCCCCCCCCTCCACAGTAAGAGGCACATTATAGCCACCACAGCAAAAGAAGAGGTGACTGCAACTTGAAGCAAAGGCTGCATTCAGTCACAGATGGCTCATGTCACAGGAGGGAGCATTCAGGTCTCTTGGATCCCCATTCCTTCCTCTCCATAGACATTCTTTTTCATCTAAAAATTCCATTTGTTTTGCTTCCTTTAAAAATAAATCATTGGATCTGGTTTTTGATTTGAAATTAAATGAAAAGGGAGTAGATAGCCAGGGAGAAAAGGCTCACTAAAACAAGAAAATGTATAGGTTTCTGTGGAATAAAAGCCAATTTGCCTCAAAAAATAAGATATTGATTAGAATTTTTCTTATGAGATTGCTATTGAGTCAGGGACAGCTTCAGTAAATAATACCAAAGATCAAAAATTCTCGGGCTTTAGTTTCACAGTAAAGGGTGATAATTACAGTCTGGAGTAGTTTAAACAGATTAATAACTTTTCTTAGAGAAATATAAACCACGGGGGTGACTTATGTTCTTCCTCAGGCAGACAAGATTTGGATACTAAAAAAAAAGTATTAGGTGACATAAAACCTCATGTAATTTCCTTATTTTTTATTTCCTTTATGTGTTTACCCATATTTTTATTTTATTAGTTTCACTTGGTTTTGCTGTTCTCTGATTTTCTGCAGCAAAGGGAAGCGTTATAACAGTGACAGTTTTGACAGGTTGTGTTCAAACACACTGTGGGTCCTTTGATGTCAAGGTGGGGGTTCCTGATGTTTCTGAGAATTTTGACTCATGTCCTTTCATTTTGTAGCATAGCATGCAAACCTGGTAAAGCATCTGTGGGAACAAAAAGGTAAAATCAAAAGCAATTTTTTTTTTTTTCTATGAACACATAGGTATTGTTGGCAGGGTCCAATTTTTCCATGAAGACTCTGCCTGGTTGACTGTAAATGATTGTTACAGGCTCCATACATAGCTGTCTCATGCCATTTGAGATGCTTTTGAGTATCTCTTTTGGCCTTCAGGTGCTTCTGCAGGAGGGTTTGTATCATCAGTAGGTTTTCTGCCATAGCTGTCAGTCCTGTGCAGATGTCCCGCACACCAAAGTGTCTCAGATGACACGAGCTGCTGACGTTTGGGCAACTGCGTTGCATCCCATGGCAAAAACGGCAAATGAGAAAAGTGAAGTTGTACAAGTTAATCACAAAGGGGCTGTGGTGGAGTTCAATGATGACAGTGAGGTCACAGGCAATGTTTACTGGAGGTCATACCTAGCACATCCAGGATGCTTCTACTTAACTAACTTGGTGCTGAGGCAGACTGCTAGGACTCCGGATAAGCATGTGCTATCTTCATGATGAATTGTAGTGCATCAGCAAGAGGGGAACAAACTAGCAAATGCGAAATAATGATTCATAAAGGTGGGTGCTATGTTTAAAGGGAGCTGTGGTCTTTGGACTGCTGGATGTCAACACACAGCGGTCTGTTGCTGTCTAAGCAGCAATGCACCACCTTTCTATTTGCCTGAGTAATGGATACACAATAGTAAGTCTGTTAAGGAGCTAGTTTTATGACCCTGGAAAAAAGGAGAAGCAAACAATAGGAGGAAAGAAGCAACAGTAGCTGAATAGGGAAAAAATCCCTATAGTTCTCTCCACTGAACTGGTGGAGGAGACAGCTGCCTACCCTGTCGTCCAGTCTGGGTGAAGATAACTCTGGTCACCAGGTCCATAGCCACATGCCTTACAAAGCACACACCCCTTATGTGGCTAACCTCAAATTTCTACCCTTAGTAATATCTGCAATTAGTAGTATTGTTGCACAACTAGCACTGCCAGGAACATACACAGAGGTGGGTGATGAGGGTTAATGTACCCACATACCAGTTTCCATGGGCTAAGTGCTTTTTCTCTGAGTCAGATGAAAGCATCCATGTTGCCTGGCTTGTTATATGTAACACAGTTTATGGCTGTGAAAAGATATTGAATGCACTGGGCCTTCCTCTGCAAGAAAGCTCTAGAGCTCAGTCTAAGCCTGCACTTGGTTTTGAGAGTCGTGCTACAGGTACGCTTAGCTGAGAAGGTACCCCTGATCTTTGGGCCATGGGTGGCAAGCACAGAACTTGCAAAATGTGTTAACATGCATTTAAGTTATTGTTATGACCTTACTAAACTGTCTTTTAAACATTTAATAAAATGATTTTTTACCTCTCCTCTGAAATATTTTCCTATGCCATCTGTACAGAATTCTTCCTACTTGAAGTGTCAGCATTTTCTGTGTGTTTTGTGGAAAAAAAAGTCTTATACCACATATTAATAGTCTCATTCAGAAGGAATATCTTGAAAAACAGGGATATTGAGGCACAAAAGCAAAATAAAAACCAGGGTAAGTATTAATTTGGTGATTTTTTTTAAAATATTAAAAAAAAATCCCAATTCTTTTTTTCATTTTCCAATTCATTGTTCTCTATCAGACCCTTTATCACCAAGCATGTCTTGTTTCCCCTTTCTTCTGAAAATATGCTATAACCAGTCACGTGAGTGTTACAGTGAAACACGGTTTTGAAATATTGCTTTCTTAACATGGAAATCTCCCATGTTTTTTTTCCTCCATATGTATTTTTGCAGTTTTTGTAGTGTCAAGAACACTTAACAAATAGACAAGAATAATGAACCTTATCTTTTGCGTACAGGGAGTTGTGATCTGGACCTTGGTTTTGCCAACACAATAGACCTCAACGTGCTTTGCAGTGTCACTTATGCAAGCACCCTATGGCTGCATAGTATCGCGGCTGGAAACCTTTGGGAGAAAACAGGCCCTTTAGAACAGAAAGTTTTGGATTAATTAGAAGCTCTATAGTACGTCAGATGACAAAACCAGATGAATCTTTATCCAGAGCAAACACCTGAAAAGGCAGTGTGTGATACTACTTGTAGTTAATCATCAAACAACAGCAAATACAGATGGTAATTTCCCTTCAGGAAAACAGAACAGACGGTGCAGATAGATGTTTTGAGCTAAAGCTACAGATAAATGTCAAGCAGGAAGCAGTTGGTTTAAGAACAGAAAGTTAATATTAGGTCCTGAGAGCATGAAGAAAATAGTAATGATTTTCATTCTCACTTATCATGCAGTAACAGGAACATCTTAACCAGACTCATTTCAGAGGTTTTGGGGGATCTTCCTTTATAGGATGCACAATGTGGGTTCCTAGTGCTGGGCCAGTGAAAAGAGGGTTTGCCGCCTATGCCTGGCCCAGCATCTCAGTGAGATCTGGAAGGCTGCACATTATTTTTCATTGCCTGCAGAGAAGCCAGAACTGCAGAGTTTGTGGTGGGATAAAACTTAACTCGTAATTCCAGGACCTGAAAAAGGGAAGGTGTCACGTCCTGCATAAAAATTAATGATCTAATTTTCAAGCTGGAAGGACAGTAAAATTGTGTGAAGCAGCAATGTCTGATGAACTTGTTCTGGCTCTTCTTGGTTGGTTTGGAGAACATTCCTCCAGGCCCACCAGCTGTTCTAGAAATGGAATAAAGTGCGGCAGCCCAGACATTGAGGAGTGAAGACTTGGACTCTCGTCCTAGCCAGCACATTTATCAGTCTAACAGAGCAGATACATCACCTTGCAGAGTCTGACTTAGTCTAAACATGGGAGAAAGCATCTAGATCCTGATTTTAACCGACATAAAACCACACAGCAGATGTCAAGACACCCTGTCTCATTCCACCTAAGCTCTAAGCTGGCCAGACATGAGCAGCCTGTGTTCATAAAAATGTTGATATGTGCTATCAGATATATTGGGGTGATAATGCCAATGGACAGGTTTTGGGCATGATTGGCCTTCCTTCTTGTCACCTGCCCATGCAGACATAGTGGCCTGTCTGCCCTTCCTGTTGTGGACGTACCCACTGATTGCAAATATTTGGAGTGCCTGCTGAATGACTTAATGACTTTCAAGGATCACCTCCTCCAAGGTCGAGAACTGTCCATCCCCACACGCAGAAAGCAAGCAAAGATGGCAGGAGGGCTGCACCTAAGGAGGAGGAATAACTCCATGCAGCAACATGAGCTGCAGGCTGGCTGGCTGGCAAGCAGCTTTACAAAGAAAGACCTGGGGGTCTTGGTGGCCAACAAGTTGCACATGAGCCAGCAATGTGCCTTTGCTACAAAGAAGGCCAACACCACTGTGTATAAATACCCAGTGTGGGGGAGTAAAAAAGAATAGAGCCAGACTCTTTTCAGTGGTGTCTAGTAACCAGGACAACAGGCAGTGGGCACAAAGGGAAATACAGGAATAAATATAGGAGAAAAACTTATTTACAGGGAAGACATTCAAATGCTGGAGCTTGTTACCCAGAGAGGTTTAGGAGTCTTCATCCTTAGGACATTCAAATGCAATGTCAGGACATGGTCCTGAGCACCCTCCCCTAGCTGACCCTGCTTTGAGCAGGTGATTGGACTAGACAGTCTACAGAGGATCCCCTAATCTCAGCAACTCTGTCATACTACCAAGTAATTTATCTTCCAACATCTGCTTCTCCTCCTTTATCTTTCTAATTAAGGTGCTAATGCCCCGTCTCCTAGAGGATGGGATGCTTGGGGAAGTAACAGGGCTCTCTGAAGGCTGGATGTGTGTAGGGATGCTGACTACGAAGGTGACTTTCCCGTACTTCTGAGAACATCAACAATACCCACTGGGCTTGGTTTTGCTTTCATTTTCATGGGTATAATAACACTGGACTCTTTCAAAACCAGCTGATCTGTACCACTGTGACCTTTATTAAGTCCTTTCTACTTTCAGCTTGTTGCAGTGTGGAGATTCTCAGCTTCATCACTAGAATTGTTGGGACCCACCTTAATACCAACCCTGTTCGCTTGATATGGTGTACAAAGAGCCTTATAAATGTGGGATTGTTTATTTAAATGCAAAGGTTGTGTTTACCGAGCACTGAGCAGCAACAAGAATAGCATAAAGATGGTGATCATCTTAAACTACACATTAGCTCATCAGGATTAATGTCATTATGACAAAAATGGGACAAAATAATGGGAATTAGACTGCTGCGATTTGAAATTATTCTCTTCATTTTCAGGCTGTGTGAAAACTCTGTGCATGATAAAAGATACTTGGCAATACATATACCAGCTCTGATTAAGACAACTGCTATGCTGTTGAGAGTGATCTTGTATGGGCAGGAGATGAAGTAGATGATACTTCCAGTTTTGCGAACATGGAGTTCTTTGCTTGCATTTGTTTTTTCAGATTTTGCAGTCCTAGACATAATGCTATAATATGCCATCTGGTTTTGTTGGTTTGGTTTTATTTGATTGCCTCTGGGAGAAGCATGAATTGTCTTTGTTCAGCAATGTCCAAACGTTTCATGACACTCTTCCTCGCTCCCTTCTTGCAAGTCAGATGGAAGACACAGCAGCGCAGAGGATAACTGATCCTGACCGGTCTGGCGTTCATATCAGTGACAGATTACTTTGTTTGAGTTCTCATAGAAGAGGCACCAGAGGTTTTCTTGGAATTCTTTATTGTTTGAGGAGTACCTTCAAATTTGAGGAAACCACTTCCCTGCCCGGTAAAGGAGAATTCACCACAACTTTAGTAAGTTTTGGTGCTTCACAACTCTTGCAATTAAAAGTCTTAACTTAATTTCCCTGTGAATTTGCCAATATTAATCTCCTAGCTATTTAGTAGATACTCTTCCCTAACCATCCACTACTGGCAACTACTAGAAAGAGACACAGGAAACTGAATGATCCGTTGGCTGCCTGGTAGGACCATTTTAAAATTCTTGCTCATTGTTCTGCTAAACTGAAAGCACCTGTTTATACAATACCAATACCTTCATAGAAATTTATAGTCTCATTTTAGACTCTTTCTTTTTGTTGAACTAAAGTGATCAAGATCTTTTTTTCTTTTCTTTTCAGTCAAAGGTTCATTTTGTATCATACTGTGATCTTTGTATGATTTTCATAGCTCCTTCTCGCACTAGGGATACTGGAATTAAAGGAAGAGAAAATAATCTTAATGTGTCACCCTAATATATTCTGATTTTCACAATCCAAGTTCTTATTAGCCTTTACAGCTACAGGATGGAGAAATATATTGCAGAGAACTGCAAGTTAGACTAAACATTACTCCACAGGAAATTAATGAGTTAAGTGGCACTATGTGTAGCATAAGAAAACTGCCTGTAAAACAATAGCAGCATCTTGTGGCTCAGTATTTATCTATTATGGGGAAGGTCTTCAAACGGTCTTAGTGGAAGTCAGTGCAGCAGGTCACAATTATTCTGACTGAAGAAATATTACCTTTGTTTTATGTTTGTATAGGGAAAAATAGTATAAATATGCTTCTGATGATTTTTGGTTTGTACCCTAGCAGATGTGATGAAGGACAGTACAGAAACGATGATGGGAAGAGAGGCTTGCCCTTTTTAATGTGAAATTTCACCACATAGTTTATCTCTCAGCACATCTTTTTATAACAGATTTATAGTGCTTGGACAAAGCTCAGACTAGCTCTTGGAGGCCCTTCAATGTGCTTCAATCTCATTTAGGATGTGAGGTGTGTCTGGAAAATATTAAAAGTTCCTCAGTCAACACAAATTGCAGTGAAATCATGGGTGGGCTCATGAGATAGCTGCTATTTTTGCTTTCATATTGCAGATGGTTCTGTTTTCCAAAATGGACAGACAACTGCCATAGATAGCAGTAAGGTTTATTTCTGACTCCTTGCTCATAAAGCTCCAAGTTGTACGGGTGCAGAATTGTTTTACATGCTCCAGTCTGCTACGGTTCAACATTTCCTGAAAACCCCACAATTCTTCTCACCAGCTTGAGGCATTAATTCTGTGCATGTGCCATTGGAAAGCAAGTGGGTTTAGTCTGATGCCTTATATCACTATTGAAAAAGCACAGGCTGGCCATACCTCCTAATGTCTTCATAACTTCCCCAAGTTTCATTTTAGTACTTGTGAACAAACAGCTAATTGGATATGACCAACACAAACTGTTCAGACTAGTTTCTTAGTCTATAAGGTCATCACAAGGTGAGAGCGATTTCAGATACATGCTCCTGTGAACAAACCTCAGGCTCTTCTTGAGGGGATCCATTTCAATGCTTGCATGCCTGGAGACTGGAAGATGGGGAGGATATCTGCGGGAGAGCTGAGCACGCACACGAGCAATGTGATCAAGCAGTGCCCGTTTATTACAACTCAGAAAGCCCTTTTATAATGTTCTCCCGCACACGTGAGTAACATGCAGGACAAGTCCTCAAGACTGGACAGGTAACTTAGCCCGCGCTTTAAACCTTCTTATGATTAGGTAAAAAGTGCCACATCAGCCTTGCCAGGCACCTGCCTTGTGGAACTTCCTCTTCCGTCCCAACCCCTTCTGGGGGTTGTTTGTCTCATCGAGTTTCTCCCCCCTCATTCAGGGTTACGTCCTTATCGCATTCTGGCTCAGGCTGAGGCTCTTATCGGTCTTGTTCTCATGCAGGACTGCTCACATGGCCATTCTCTCGCCGAAAGTCCTCTTGAATCCCAACAGATATCTCGTACACAATCCTTCTCCAAGCATCCAGCTGACTGCTTAAAGAAACAAAACAGGTCATTCAGAGACTGGAAATACCTGATATTTCATTCATAGAAAGAAGAGTAGTAGTTGCTTGAAGATGGTCTGGGCACTACACACAAGGTAGGGTAATGGCACACACCTGGTGCTACGGATGAAACGAAGACCCATCTGTCCATCTCATTTCCACTGTTTAATTCACGGCATGACTCTTGCACCCATATAGACTTTGGGTCATGCCAATGTTGCACCACTTACTGATTTGAGAGCTACCTGGCTAAGATTAGCAGCCTCAGTCAACTTCAGGGCAGGACAAGAGACTGCTCATCATTAAAGTGCAGATAACATGACTGGCTCTGTGACAATGCTCCCTCTACTCAGCTTTGTTGTGTGTGTATAGGGGTATGAACACCTGAGAATCGAAGTGTTGAAGGAAAATTCATTCTGGAATACCATCTTCACTCAGGAAAGCAGCACATCTCCCAGATAGTGCAACAGTACGGAAGGGTCCGAATGAGGTTTGGATAGCTCACTTGGAGTCAAATAGTAAATTCCTCCAAATACCTGCTATTTCAGATGAATGCTTTTGGTAAATAAAAAGTTGTGAAAGGGATAATTTTTTGATAACACCAATAAGGACTAATATTTTTTTTAAAAGCCTCGGTTTCAGAGAAAGCTGAAGGCTTGTTTTAGCATTTTTGAAATGAAACTTGTTCTGCTTTTTTTTTTTTTTTTTTTTTTAAGTCTAATGTCTCCCAAGCCTTGACTGGTTAAAGCTGCAGAAGACCTTCCTCATGATAACTCTCCTCAGCAATTTAAAGAGGGTCCATCTTTGCTACGTGTTTCTGGTACCTAACTGCTGGGTTTTATTATTCTTTTAATAAACCCTTTTTGGTTTGTTAAAAATAATTCTCCCTTATTCTTTCACACTGGCAATGGGTGAGATGAGTCTTTCAGTGCCTTCAGCATCTGTGGTCTGATGATTATGTGGTTTGTTCTTGTGGTATCCACAATTTCTTGGTGGTGTTATACCACAGTAGCAAACATATGTCTTTATTTTCACTGCTAGTTAAAATAAAATACTTGCAGCCCAGTGTGACTCAGTCTTCTTGATTCTAACAACATAAGGGGCAATGTGAAATATTTGCTTTACCAGAAGTTTTTTGGAGTGAGATTGGCTAACATTTTTTTTCAGCTCATTAAGATTTTCCAATAGCAACTGGTAAATACCACAAATATGAAGTGATGACGGGATCTGCAAACCAGAAAGCAATGCAAACAAAAGGCACTAATAGTCTTTACATGGTGAGATTGCATTTTTGCATAGGAGCATTGGCACAGCATCAGCAACCGGCACAAAGAGCTGTGCAGCCACAGCAGAGCATGCCCCAGGCCCCAGCAATAACCCAACAGTTCTCCAAGCTTGTTTCTGCACATTAGACTCACTGCGCTCTGTCACAAATGCATGAATAATGCATTGGTTCAGCAACAAAACCGGCAAGCTGAGACTCATCAGGATTGGATTTCTTTCTTCTCCCCTTCCCACAGATCAGGAGCATCAAATGAAGCTTTGTGGGAGATCTCGATAGCAGAAACAGTGGGCAGAAATTATTTGCTCTTCACACATCACCCCCAGGATGCTGTGTAAAAACATCCCAGGGACATAATAAACCACTCAAAGAATTGGGGTATCTAAGAGAACATGGTTCCCTAGATGGGAACCCTCCTAAGAAAGACTTTTACTTATTTGCTTCTTAATCAAAACCAGCCACTGTAAAATTAGCATGTTCTGAATACTCCTTCATGCTTTTTCCTTCCTATGCCTTCCAGACAATCAGAGAAAACAGAGCTGGAAGGAACTAAGAAAATTCACGGGATCAGCTAACTATTCTGTATTATTCCATGAAGGATGTTTGCACTGTTTTTGAGAACATGCAATGTTTTTGGACGTGCATGGAGAACGTCCCATCCCTGTGCTATCTATCCCAGACTTCCTTTATGTTCCTATTAGAAAGGTGGCTTTTTGGGGTGTTTGGGTTTTAAATTTTATTTGGTTTTGTTTATTTTTTTTTCCCAGTGCCAAACCTAAATTCCCTTATTTCTGATCAAATACATATTTTTCACCTCAGAGTGCAGAGTGATGTGCTCTCTCTCTCCTTCTTTTCTCCTTCTCTTGCAAAGAAAGTCACCTCCTGTTTTCCTCCCCTACATTCCATGTTTCCCAAAGAACTGGTCACTACTGGTATAGAAGAAATATAATATGTAGCAATATGTAGTTTTTTTTTTTTCTCTCTTCTCCTCCCACTTTTTTTTTTTTTTTTTTTTTTTTTTTTTTTTTTTTTGTTCCTCAATAGTCTGATGCTGTTAGATCATCTTCAGCCTATCACCAAGAATAAGTGATAAGAAAGTTTTGTAGAACTTCTATCCCATTTATTGGTCCTGGCTTTCAGAAATATTCAGAGTATTCTCCTTGGAGATATGTCTTTGGTGGGAACTTCAAAGATAATATCCTTAAGAGATTGAGGGGCTCTGATCCTCAAGTTGCAGCAGGGAAAGTTTAGACTAGATGTCAGGAAGCATTTCTTTGCAGAAGGGGCTGTTGGGCGTTGGAATGGGCTGCCCAGGGCAGGGGGGGAGTCCCCATCCCTGGAGAGGTTTAAGAGTCGGGTTAATTTAGCGCTTAAGGATATGCTGCAGTTGGGAACTGTCAGTGCTGGGTGAACGGTTGGACTGGATGATCTTCAAGGTCCTTTCCAACCTAGATGATTCTGTGATTGGGGACCCTCTATATGCTTCTGTTTGTATACTTTGAAAGGTACAAAGAAAGAGGGAATCACTGTTCTAGTTAGCTAGCAAGTATATTGAGCGTAGCGTACCCCATTCTCTGCACCCCAGCTCCTGATGGACATGACGAGGGTTTGCACTACTCAACCCTGTGGCGTTAGCACTGATGTGAAGGCAGCAGAGGTGGGGTGGCCAAAAGGCCAAATCCAGAGGGGCTTCCCAGTCAGATGGAGGATACCTTGGCTACTTGGGGTGCCTTAGATGGCAGTAAACACGTTTAGGTAGTTGACTCTCATCATAGGAAGCCATTTCAGGAAGAAATGAATTGCTTACTTGTCTCCTTTGATATTTGCCCCGGTACACATGTAGTAGACACCACTGCATAGATAGTGTCATTTAGGTGCTGAAATACAGAGCTGAATCCCACCCTTGGACAACAAAAGTCTTTACAATTCACTTATGGAATATTCCTCTAGATGCATCTTTTGCTGTAAAAGTTTTTAAAAGTGATGATTTGGACAAAATTTTGTTATTATAACATGAAAAATTGAGCATCCTAGAAATAATGCAACAGATTAATTTCTCATTTCAGAAAACCTTGGGCATTACTACTCCTGACTTTAATGGTGTTAATCAGTCCTATATGTCTCCTATTGTTAGCTGGTGGCTTTAATGGAGCTCTATTACATGCAACCATTTCCTGAGCCGTTAGAGTCCTACTCTGGGGACTTGGCTTCCTGACCTAAATGTGGTCTCCTGACTATGTTACATGAACTGGAATTAATCACCGAGATAGACTGGCCACAGAGATTTCTGATAGATATTGCTTGGTTCTGCAATTACCAGTTAGGAAGCTGTGGATGAGTGGTCACTGAGAGTTCAGATTCCCAGAGATAACCAGTCTAACTTCTAATTACCAATACAGTTAGAATGCCAACTGCCTATTTAGAACACCAGTGTATGTACATTTGATTTTTTACATGTTAATTTAAGAAGCATAACCAAATCCTAATTTTAAAGAGTGGTTTTATATATATGTAGGTTGAATTTCAGTAATGAAATGTGCTAGAAATATTCCAATGCATCAAAGCAAAATGGAATGCCTTGATTGAGCTGAAACAATTAAGGAATGTTTCAGGCAATTAAATTTTGTGAGGAGTGTCAAAAATTGGCTTTGTTTCATTTTGGTATAACAAATCTATTCTGAAGATGTCGTAATTTCCACAGAATGGAAACCTCAAGTTTCTATGGGCTTCACATTTATTGTTATTGGGTTTTAAACTCCTGTGAAAATGACTTCACATATTTATTCCAATATAGCAGCTGTGAAATAAACATATTTCTTTCAACTTGTGATTAGCTTAGCTTATGTTTGAACTTGTCTTATGGCTATTTCCCTTTACCCCCTTTCTTTTTAGTTATATTTATTATTGTTTTTTAAATTAGTCTTTGAGCTCAGGGCACCTGCTCTCCTTGGGTATGTACAGACAGCACGTAGGTCCACACTGACACCAAATGAAGACTCAAACTGATACGTCATTTACACCGCCATGAGCATAGAAAGGTGATGTGATTCAGGTAGTGAGGTAGGTTGTGAAAGCCTTGAAATGTGGGTACTGATCCTGACTTATCCATCTGTCCCATTTGGGACAAGACACTGTCGCTTTTGATCGCTCTAGACCTGTGGTTTCCCAGCATCTCTCTGCTCTTTGTAAATCCAAAATGAAGGGACTGTTTCTTTTGCAAAATATATACAGCTCCCAGCACTATCATTTTTTCAGTCTGAATCTGATACAGAAAATGAGTTTCCTTTTGCCTTTAGATTAAGTCTGTTGAATTTCAATAATATGGTATATTACGGATGTCTTGTAACTATATTATAATACAGAGTTGGCATTTAATAAACAAAAGCAAAATGTGAATCTCCTGATTATTGTTAATCCTTTCCTTCTCCTGTGAATAACAAGTTCCTTATACAGGGACAAAGAAATTCTTACAACTGAGTGTTAATCACTGAAGGCTGTTAGAAAACCATCACTGCTGGATTTTCAATAAACTCCCTCCTTGTTAGGAGCAAAATTAAGTTCAGGGTATGCTGGGAAAGAAATTCCCCATGTCCCTTAATGTCAAAGAGAGCAGGGCAGAACTGTCTTCTGCAGAAAACATAATAAAGGTGATGCTTGGATAAATATTTGTGGCTGTTTCTGAATTAACAGCAAGACTTCAAGGAACTCCCTGTAAAAGCTGCAACAGAACTGTTTTGCAGGAGCAAAGAGTAGGATGTTCTGTGGGGAATTTGTTAGAAAGATAGGTAACTAAGATAAAGAAATGTCCTTGAACTGAAACGGATTCTAACATCTTGTTCTCCAGAAATGTATTTAAGCATATGTTTTGCTCTGAGCATGCAAACATTGCCATGGAAGTCACGGAAAATGACCCTAAAGCTAAGCCAAACCATGCTGAATTTTCTTCTCTGTTTTAGAAATATGGTTATTAAGCAGTTAACAGTGCTATTGCCATAGCTTCTCTTTTGCTAAGCTAGACTAATAAACATGACATTTTTAATGTATAATTTGCATAATGCTTCTGTTAATTTGTTATTTTCATTATGGCAACAGAATGAAAACGACGTATTATGCCTATAAAAAATATAGAGCAGTGTTAATCCCTGTAGTCATTATACTGTTAACCGAATTGCATCTTTTGCATGGTCATTATTATTATTTATAAAGCCCCTTGATAAGGGCTCAGTGCAATGCAATGGGAAAGTTTCCTGATTTATCAAGGGAAGAATGAAATACTAAAATGAAGAAGAAAGTCAAGAGTGAGGGGAACCGAGAGCCAAAAAACAAACTGGAGAATATGCTTCAATGCAGCGCAACAAATGGTCTTGTCTGGAGGTGACATTTTCTGTAACAGCCATTTGCTCTCTGGATGTGGTATCTACTAAATTTAACCCCATCATGTCAGGTGTCTCACATGTGGTAAAGGATAAACCATCGTCCCATCACATCCCAGTACAAAAGATCTGTGCCACGTGAGCATAACAGGGAGAAAGGAGCAATTTTTATGCACAGAGAGCTGTGGAGGAAGCTGGCCTAACAGTTATGGTGTTGTCCTACGAGGACCCCCGTTCACTTCTCTGCTCTGTAGAAATCTCTTGCCTGGCCTTAGAAAAGTCATTTCATATCCCTACTTGCCAGCTACGGCACACAACACGTGTTTTTCAAAGAGGGAACATTAAACTGCATAACAGAGAACTAAGGAATATCATTCGTAGGTAGAAAATCGACGGTTTCACTCAGATCTGTGCTATGAAGGTCAGTGTGTACTTTATTTTAGCTCTATTTGTCTACGTGTGGATATCTAGCACCATTAGCGGTGCCCTAAATTATTCCATAGCTCCAGATCGGTCTGGTAGAAATGATACACAATTGATGGAAGACTCACGCCTTTCGAGTGGCAGCTAGAGGCTGAACAAGGTATCCCAGGACTTCTCAAGACTTCCATGTAGGCAGCTGAATCCACCTCCAGGCTCTGCTGAGAGTATCGACTATATCTTCAGGAGCTATATGAAGTGTTTGGATGCCTAGTGCATGTTGGAACAGCAATATACTGACATCTATTGTTGTGGTAAGGTATTAGCTGTCTTTTTCTACCTGCCGATCCACAGACATGTGGCGTTCAGATCACAGCTAACACTTGCAGGAGGTTAAAACCTTCGTGGGAACAAAAGCACAAACGCCAATATGGTGGATGTTATTTGCTCAATTTATTAACTGCACAATTCTTTATATACGCCTTTCTGTACTTTGTGAGATCTTTAGTTCCCTGTTCTTTCCGTACATTGCGAGATCTTTCATGCACCTCTATCCTTCCTGTACATCGCAAGATCTTCTGAGCGCCTCTCCCTACAACCTGTAACACCATAGGGGTTATATTCTCAAATTGTGGGTGCAAGTTAGTTACTTAAAGAAAGCAATTGAGTGGTATTTTAGAAACCTCAGTGCATCTGTGACTTTTGTTCAGGGAAAACTGATATCACAGAATTAGAGAATGGTTTGGGTTGGAAACGACCTTAAAGATCACGTAGTTCCAGTCCCCCTGTCAAGGGCAGGGACACCTTTCACTAGCCCAGGTTGCCCAAAGCCCCGTCCAACCTGGCCTTGAACCCTTCCAGGGAGGGGGCAGCCACAGCTTCCCTGTTCCAAGGTCTCACCAACCTCACAGTAAAGAATTTCTTCCTGCTATCTCATCTAATGCTGGTGACTTTATTAACTGACAATGGAGACAATTTGGCAGCAATCCACTGATAACCGTCACGAGAGGGAATAAAGTCACTTTGGCGATGAGACTAATTCCCCAATAATCCGTTAATGAACAACCTATCCCAATTCAACTCCTACAAAACTTACACACATGAATAAGTAAGAGAGAGAGCAGAAAGAGGAAAGAGAAAAGAGAGGAAGAGGGGATAGGAAAAGGAGAATCACTACCCTTTGATCCCATGTTGTTGCAGAGTAGCCAGCTTGGTCCATAGGTGGCGGGTTGACAATGATACACATGGGGTGTTCCCTCTATAGAGTCTTTCTTGCACACGAGCAATAGGTTTTTCCAGAATGTTCTCATTTTCTCTGACTTGTACCTGCACAGTTAGACAGTGTTTTGTCTCTGGGAAACAATAGGAGGGAGGGGGAGAAAAACAGCCCATTGCCCTACTTCCACAGAGCTTGCTCCACTTCTCCCCTACAGGGCATCCCCCTTGAGTTGTTTGACACATCTTCTTTACAGTTTATTGTTCTTGAACAGTTTGTGACAAAGAGTCCCTCCTCATCTGTCCTGTAGCTCCCTTTAAGTACTGAGAGGCTGCTATAAGGTCTCCCTGGAGCCTTCTCCAGCTGAACACCCCCAACTCTCTCAGCCTGTCCTCACAGGGGGGTGCCCCAGCCATCTGATCATCTTTGTGGCCTCCTCTAGACCTGCTCAAGAAGGTCCTTGTCTTTCTTATGTTGGACACAGCACTGCAGCTGAGGCCTCACCAGAGTATAGTAGAGGGGAAGATTCACCTCCCTCAACTTGGTGGTCACACTTCTCTTGATGCAGCCCAGGATACAGTTGGCTTTCTGGGCTGTGAGTGCACATTGCTGGCTCATAGTTTTCCATCTACCAGTATCTCTAAGTCCTTATCCTCAGGCCTAATCTCAACCCATTCTCTGCCAGCCTGTATTAGTGCTTGGGATTGCCCTTTCCCTTGTGCAGGACTTTGCCCTTGCCCTTATTGAACTCCATGAGGTTTGCACGGTCCCACCTCTCCAGCCTGTCCAGGTCCCTCTGGATGGCACATCCCTTCCCTCCAGCGTGTGACAGCACCACACAGCTCGGTGTCGTCAGCAAACTTGCTGAGGGTGCCTCGATCCCACTGTCCAAAAGAGATGTTAAATAGCATGACAACATATGATGCATGACGTACAGGAGCACCATGGTATTTTTGCCTAGGAACTTGCAGCTAAGAGTGTTATATTAGCACCATCTGAAATGGCACTAAGTGCTTGTGTGTGGGCCATTAGACTGGACCTTATGGGTCTACTCTAATTTTACTCTGTTATAATCTTGATTCTGGATATAAGGAAAGTAAGTTGCATGGGTGAAAGATGCTTTGTGGAGAATTAATGATCATTGCCGGTGTCCTGCAGACAGAAACTGAGGCACAGGAAAGCCTAAAATTTGGTCGTACACACAGCTAGTAAAAATGGCAAAGACTTTAGTGAATGGCAGTTGGTATAGTGCTCAGGAAGGAGAGAATGACAATATTAGAAGAAAAGTTATGTGAAGGATGGGGTCAGTTACCCTGATGATAAGCAAGAGGATTCATTGCCATGATTTAGGATGAAAAACTGAGAGACGAAGGGTCATCTAGCATAGGAAATATATGGTAACAGTACTACAGTGCAGAAGTTGAAAGAAGGGAGGTAATAAATAATTTGTTCTCCGTGTGCCTCATGAGCAGGTCATGAAACAAGAAGTGTTACTGCAACAAGGGAGTTTTGAATTAGACACTGGAAAAGAAAATTCTGACAGTAAGCACTGAGAAATGCTGGAATAAACTGTCTGAGTTAAATGTGGAGTCTGTCTCAGAAGGCTTTATAAACAGGATGAGTAAACATCTGGAAAGAATGACCTGGGGATGGGGAATTAGGCTATTGCATGATTTCTTGATGTCCTGCCAGCCCTAATTTTTGATAATTCGGTGCTAAATTATCACTACCAATGCCTAGACAGACAAAGAAGGCTACTCTTATTCACACCTCCCTTTCCACCCTCTTAGGGTTCCTTGGTGCCAAACTTTCATCATTTTAAGTTTTTCTGTTTGCTTTTCTGTAATGCACGTCACTTCTCCCTTTATAATTCATCCTCTCTTCCTTTATAATTCATCCATCACCACCGTATCTATCTAAATGTCCCTCATCTATAAACATCACACATGATTACATATCCCTTATAACTCCTCTGCCTGCTCCCCGCCCTCACAGACTCACACAGTGCCTACTGAATAGTGCCATTAGTTACTGAATATTCACAGCAGTGTTGCTGTTTGAGGTAACACTGTTATTTTCTCTTGCACAGCATCACTAGCTGACTTACAGCCCTTTCTCAGAGGGAAAGCAAAATTGAGCCGTTCTCTCATCTCATTCTCAAATGTAAAATAGTTAAGTACTATAGGAAGCTATTTCTTTATTGCTTTTGTGCTTCTGTCCCTTTAGACACCTACACAGCTGCCAGGTGGTATAGAACTGTGACAGACAAGTTGAGATAAATCTTGCTGCAGTGATGTGAGGTGCAGCCACCTGCTGCCAGGGACTATCACACTTTCAGAATGGGAGAAGGCAGAAGGATGCAGATATCTGGACTTTGGCCGTTGAGCTCACAGCCTGACTTATTTGACTAGAATGCCTACAGAGGTGCAGTGGCACAACAAACCTGGCTCGGACTGATGGTGCCGCTCAGCTGAGGAGCAGGAGCATCTAGTAGCGAGGAAGGGAATATAGCTGGGTGACATCTATGCTTGTAAACTATCAAGGTCAGGCACAGGCCATTATCTGTTGGCTTCACCAACAGGTGACCCTCTGAATTCTTCACATGGTGATGACCTTGAAGGTAGAAGTGCCATAAATGATTTCAGCAAAAATGTATCTTCAGAGATCTCAGAGGCAGGGAGATCTGAAATAATTGTTTGGGGAGACAGAGATAGCAGGAAAGATTTTTTACTACATTGTGATGGAAAATGTCAGTGTTATAAGTCTGAGTTTGTTATGTTGCTTGAAAAGAGGCTGCCAGATGGGCCGTCTGGAGCCAGAACAGCCTGCTCTTTCCTTTGGACTGCTTCTGAACCCACTCTTGGCAAAAAGCAGTTGAACACATGGTGCAACAGGTTAGGAAATCTCAGCATAGATCTGAAGACCTGCAGACCTCAGAGACACCAAAAGGTGACCAGAAGGCTGAGACAGATCTCAGGAAGGACGAGAACTTGCCAAAAGAGAGATGAGTAGGTAGAGTTTGGTGCTGCTCAGAAATTAACTGAGGTAATTAAAGGGCATGCAAGGACACAGTGGGTAAATGAGTGCTGTGTAGAAACATTTTGGTTTTATGTCTGACAAAGATATAATGCTCTTTAATAACAGTTGTGTTACTAGCCAGGGTAAAACCCTATTAGCGTGGAGGTAGCTGGGCAATGTGTGGACACGTGCAAGGACTTGAGTTACCTCAGCTTAACAAGTTAGTTCTCATTAGCTGAACACTGTTAATGACTGAATGTATGAGTCTCACCTGCTGGGAGTGCGGAGTGGAAAGTTTTGACTCTTAACAGCTACCAAAAGTTTCCCTTAGCACTTAGAGCTGGACAGGATAAGCATCTTTTCATCTGGTGGTATAGGCCTAGAAGATCACTTTTATCAAGAAAGCTTTGTGATTGGCTTACCCTTAAATAGTTCTCATGGCATCTGCATCGGCCATGCTCCCTGCACCCCACAGTCTTGACCTGGATTGTGGGAGCTATAGAGCATGTGACATGAACTGGAGGATGTATGGCACACTGGATAATGCTGATGGGAAGGGTAGGATTTGTAGTCCTATTAACCTCTTCCCCTCTGCTTTTTCTTAGGTTGAAGGATCTGTAGAGGGGCAGGATCTCTTCCTTTGAACTGCTGGCAGTGTTCTTCCTCATGTAGCCCAGGATGCTGTTGACCTTGTTTGCTGCAAGGGTACGTACGTTGCTCTCATGATTGTGGTCAGCTTGTTGTCCATCAGGATGCCCAGGTCATTGTCTGAAGGGCTGCTTTCCAGAAGTTGGCTCCCAGCCTGTACTGGTGCATGGGGTTATTCCTCCCCAGGTGCAAAGAATTCCTTAGGTTTCTCTTGATACATTCCTCCAGATTGTCGAAGTCCTTCTGAATAGTAGCACACTCACACAGTATAACAACCATTCTTCCCAGTTCTGTATCATCCGCAAACTTGCTGTGGGTCCACTCTGCCCGCCATTCATGTCATTAATGAAGATGTTAAAGTGTTAAAATGCTGGGGTTTCAACCCCCAGCCCCAAGTTAAGGTTGACATGTGGGTGATTCCCACAGCCCTTCCCAAAGGGGGGTGAGTTTCCCTTTAGGCTTCCCTCCAGGGTGGGGCGGCCTTGCAGACAGAGCCATTGGGTCACTGAGCCCCAGGGCTCTGCAGTGAGTAACCCCAGGTCAGGTGTCCACTGAGGGATAACAGCTGGGACCCCTTGCAGGCAGGGCAGTGTCTGTGTGTGAGGTGGGTGCCCTGTGCAGAGTTCCCTGTTGGGGAAGGACCTCCTGCCTCCCTGGGACTGGGCTCCAGTCAGGTCTGGCTTTTGTAAACGTGGGCTGTGTAGGGATTCAGTGTGTGGCTTCCTTGGTCTGATGTGTTTGGCTGGTTGACCTGGTTGTCTCCCGTCCCTTCTATGGGAGACTGCATTTCACTGGTTATCCCACCCATTGTTGGTTTTGTGGCGTTGTTGTTTGGGTCACTGGGATTGATGTTGATTATGTATAACCTGACTGACTTGTTTGTACCCCCAGTGCTCACCCCTGTACTGACCCTTTTGTATCAAATACGATTTGTTTATTGGTTCATCTTTATGCTGGCTGTGTCCTTTATGCTAGGCCTGATAATTGGCAAAACAAGTGTATTGTTCCCGATATTGATCCCTGAACATACATGTTGTTGACTGTCTTCCAGCTGAATTTTATGACACTGATCACAACCCTTTGTGTCCAACAGTTCAGCTGGCTTTCAGTCCACCTCAGTGTCCTCTTATGTAGTCCATACCTCATCACTTTGTCTATGAGGATTTTATAGGAGACAGTGTAAAAAGCCTTGCTAGTCTATTTACATCCAGATTTTTTTTTTCTGTTCTAACATACACTAAAAAATCCTCCATTTTTATAGTTCCCAAATATTGCATCTGCAGAAAAGAGGAACTTGCCTTGCCTAAACAATGCCAACATAATTACATTTGGATAGGTACCACTGTAAATCGTGGAACTGGTTGCATCAATCTACAAATGCTAATACATTCACAGCTACCAGTTCTCTTGCTTAGTGTAAGTGACCTCCTGGGTTGACGTGATCAAATGCGTCCACTCTTCTTTAGTCGTGTCCACACTGGAAAGTGCCTCAAACTAGCCATAATAAAGCAAGTATAAGTTCACTCAGTGAACCCTTATGAAGCATGATGCTGATGTCATTTTCTGCCCCCAGCACTGGCCTTGGCCAACACGACACCATGTTTGTTGTCTGCATAACAGCGTGTTGGTAAATGCATCAGTAAAACGCTGTGGTACTATTGACATTCCTGTAAAGCCCTTATGCAAGGAGGAGGCACTGATATATTAATGGTATAACATCTTCCTCCTCCTCGGGGCTGGTTTAACATAATGATTTTGATAATTATTTTGAGAATAAAAAGTAGTTTGCAAGATAATTATTCAAGAGGAGTTGAAGAGGGGACAAGACAGGCTCAGCACATAAGTGGTAAAGTGTAGAAGACATTTGAGGCTGATTAGAAATCCGTTCCAAAGCAATTCTGCAAAGGAAAAATACCAGCTTAACTGTGTCACGTATCCCACAACCACCTCCCCTCTGAGTAACTCTGTCTATATACTCTCCATTAATTGGTTTAAATGGCCTTTGCTCCTTTATTTTCTAAGCTGAGGTTCACGTCTTGCAAGAGCTGGATGTGTTTCTTTTGCTCATTACATTAACTACTGAGTTGGAAGAATTAATTAGTTGATTACGATAAAGTCTAATTACTGTTTGCAGTTGGATTAATTAACCAAATTCCCAGAGATTCCTTCTACTCCCTAGCTGTTCCCATGTAAGCAAGAAGATGCATCCTAAGGGGTAATGACTTGGTAAACTTCTTAATAAGCAGCATCTGCAATAGACACCTTTCCAAAGCTCAAACCTTGGAATTCAGCCCCTGGACGTACTTTGAAAGCTTGTCATTGAGTAGGACAAATAGGAGGATGGAAGAAAATACTCACATAATGAAGCTGCATAACTGATGTGAACGACTCTGTGGTTGAGACCTGGTTTTCATGTGTGAAAGAAGACTTGCTCTGAAAAAAATATCTGGGCGATACTGTGCAAAAACCCAACAAAACAGTGAGACAAAGCCCAGCATGGCCTCATTGCCACCCATTGGGCCAGCACAAAGAAACTGTGTAGGTCTGACATGAACAGAAAGACAGGCTATGTAGTTGCCTGGAGCAAGCTGAATCAAAAGCCTGTCCATGTCTTCATCAGTCTCTATCAAGCACAGCACTGTCAGTCCATCTTCACTGCTGGTATGTTGCACTGGGAACCTTGGGAGTTGAGTTGGGAACATGTACCAGTTCCTGATAAGCCACCCTACACGGTGTTTACCTCCGGTAAATGAATACTACCAGTGTTATCACAGTTGTTATTCTCTTGCTGTATAACTTGCACGCCCTCCAGTGCTGTCAGTTAGTGTGTGGTGTAGGTTTAGGTCTGACTCCTGTCTGTTTTCAGATGTTTACAATGTACACTTCTTCAACCGGCTCCTCTCTTTTGACTTTGTGAGGACAAACAAGCATGTCTACATGGAAATTAATATGAATTAGGTCAGGTATCTACCTCAGGATGAGATGACTGGCACTCTAGAGAGCATTCTGCACTCAGTACAAGGGGAGCTCAGACAACAAGCTCACGCACAGCTATCTCTAATTTCATCTATCCCACCCTGATGACTGATGAATTAAGTTTGACTGCATAAAAATGGTTAAACAGGAGGCATGTGGCTCTAAGCTAGACCCTAAGAGTGTAATAGGATAAGGAAAGAACAACAAGGAATAGGATGCTGGGACATTTCCCTCACCCAAGTTCCAGCTTTAGTCATGGGATGTAATCTGAAGAGTGATCATGTTCTGTTATAGCACAAAATAAGCATAAACATATTCTTAGAGCCAATGATTTTGGCTGTGACAGGACTAATGGCTTATGTGTATTTGCAGTGTATAAATAAGATATATACCAACTTGATTAATATGTTATAATAGGTACTAGAGTATATAAACTTCCATACCAGTAAATGAACCAGGGCAAGTAAATGTTCTCAGACACTGGCACTTACTTTGGTCTGGGCTATGGAGTCACCTCTCAAAGAGTTTCTGAGACAGTTTAGGGGTTAGCATGGCCCATAATCATCTGTTACAGGCAGTTGGATATGGTTGTACTGTTTCAGAGAGTAAATCAACTTTTTATGGATATGGTGACAGAGAATAACCTGTTGTATATTTAATTTATCACTATAGAAGTAGTCATGCTGTCTGTAAATGTTGCTCCAGTAAAAAGCCTTTGCCTTCAAACTACGGACAACTCTTCCTTTCTTACTTCCTTCATCCTTCATTCTCAAATGTATTGCAGCTTTTTTGGCTGTTCAAAGAAAAGAAACTAAAGTATCAGTTCCCATGTTTGGTTTATCTCATATCTTTAAACTGCTGAAGGTGGGAGAGGTACACCTCAGGAAGATAAAACAGCATTTGGTCTCATACCTACAGTCAAATCTCCTACTGCTGAGCTGTTCCAGGATGGCAAGGAGTAAACTGAGCAAGGGAGGAGGATTGTTAAACCATTACTCAATATTTCTGCACTGTCTGACTATATATTGGCACAAGAAATATTAGATACTTGCCTGGTAAAAAAAAAGCAGCATGTGGAAAAGAGGTATTCAGGTTTAGATTTAGGAAATTAATACTAGACACCTAATGCATATATGTCTACCTGTGCACTAAGACTTCATTTAGTCAGTGGATACTTAGTAGAAACCTACGGAACAATTCAACTGCCCAGGCTTTACTGGGAGGGGCTTTACTGGATTGCCCATAGGTAGGCAACTGGTGTGGTTTGAGTTATCCTAGGGCATCTGAAAGCATTCCATTTTATTTCAAGATATGACTCGGGATCCACGCTCTATACCTTTCTAGAGAATCAGCTGGAGACCGGGTGGATGTCTTCTAGAGCACTGAAAACATCACTACTCTCCTACACATGAGCAACGAAACCAAGTTGTTGGCATCTGGCTAAAGGGAAGCTGAGCAGCGCCACTGACAGCAGTGGGAGGTTAGAGCCCAAGTATACATGGAGCTGTGCACCTGTACGTGTCTTATTCTCAGCTGGAATTCCATCCAAAATGTTGATGTCTGGGGTATGACTTCATTGGGAAAAAAATTTTGCTCTTGAGTTTACTTGGGACTGAGGGATAGGAAGTGGTGCCCTCAGTTGGGTTTCCAGTTTGTAGTAGCATCTAGAAGAATTGTAGGAGTATGGTCCTTCTAAAGGTCTTATGATCACAAACTGCCTCACCTTAGTGACCTGGAAACGCTTATATGATGTTTTGTAGGGTGGTTTTCAATGTGGTTGGGAAGTAGATGCAATGTGAAAGTCTAACCGTGATGACTGTAAACAGTCTGTTGCCAGGCAGTATAGCATAAAGGAGGGGAAGACCTTTATCAGAAGTGTAAGTACATGCATTAAGTGCACCCTGGCATCCAGCAAAGTCAGGTGCCAGAAGAAGTGTTTTGTGATGTTGCCAAACCCGGTCCATTCAAAGCACTAATTGTACATGACAAAACCAGTTATACATAATGACAAAACCAAATTCTGTTGAGAATGAGATAGCTTTTTTTTTTTTTTTCCCACTGTGAAGTTCTTTTTCCACCGTCAACCCCAATAATTTCAGCTCAGCAGCACAAAAATCCAAGGCTCTTCTACAGCTGCTGTTCACACGCTACTGTCTGGCAAGCTGGCTTCCTTTCTGATTGATTTTCTTTATTGTCTAATTGAAATCTGCAAGTAAACCTTCCAGCAGCACACTGTGGAGAGAAATGTTGTGAATTGGATAATGCTAGAGATTATAGGATACGAAGTAAAGGGAATGGACAGTGGATACAACATCTGGAAGTAAACACGAAGAATTTCATTGTGTTAGGTGAAGGCTGTTGAGTCACCACACAGCTGCATACGAAATGTAGGAAAGAGGCAAGTGTTGTGGGAAGCTGGCTGCAATTATATGCCAGAAAATATGAGAGCATGAGAGAAACAACTGTAGAATGGTGCTTTGTGAGGTTAATCTAAATCCTTTATAAATCCAATATAAATACTTAACTGAAAGGGTTGTTGCCTTTTACAGATACGGGATCTGAGAGCCAGAGAGATCAGGGGTTAGTCCGAAGTTACACAGCGAGCCAGTAGCTGAACTGAGAGTGTCTAGAAGTGAAAGGATGGTCCTAATGAAAAAAATTATAATTTTTCAGACCTCAGTGGAACCAAGATTTTCCTCTGATATCTCTCCTAGCTTCCACTCCTATATCCTGTTTGTCAGACCTTTCTGAAATACTCCATTTGGAAAATTCCCATGGGGAGTATTGACATAACATCATTCAGATGAAGAAAGTTGCTTAAATGGAGGAGATAGAAGGATAACATGTGAAATAACTAGTGCTGGCAAAAAGCTTCATGTAAAGAATCATCTATCCAACTGAATCCAAAATCCATTGGTAACAACTTTTAGAGTGTCTACACCATCAAATTTAAAGCTGAGTCCTGTATCGACCTTTAAACTCAACTCATATGGCTCTTCTGATTTGGATATATAATTTATGCAATTTCACTAATTTGCTTTTATGGCATGTTTTGTGAGCTAAGTATGAAGTTTTCCAAAGGAAATTCAAAGCGTTGTTAATATTTATTATTAATAAATATAGGATAGTTCCCCAAATTGCAGTATATTTCACTTGTATAGAAAATATGGCACTTAATAGAGACCACTATAAAGAGAAATGTCACACAGTAATTTGGAAACAAGATCCCAGATTCTAACATCAGGTTGAAAACTCCCCATTGCCTGTGGTTTTCATTTAGCCTGCGTTTGGTGAAACACATTGAAACTCTTTGATGTAGCTCTCCTAGGACTGCAGCTGGAGACATCATACCTAGTTTAGAGAGAGAGTGAGCTGGTGTTTGTTGAGGAGCAGGAGTGGACAAGCTGGGAACAAGGCTGGCAGCAAGGTGAGCTGGGCAGTGCCCTCACCAACAAGGGCTCAGTCTCACAGCACCTGGGCAAGAGCAGGTCTGGTAACAGCAACCAGGGTCAGCCAAGTGTGCAGTGACCTCCAGACAAGTCTGTAGAAATGAGGCAGGTCCAAGACCATGACAGATATTCAAGGCAGTGAGTTGGGTGAGGTTCAGCGTTGTATATGGCCAAGCAGGGCAGACTTACAGCATAGCTCAGTCAGGGACCAAGAACAAGCAACTGAGCTTCAATGCATCTCCCAAGGAAAGGGGTGATGCTCTCGTGGAGGCGTCTCACAGCAGTGTGTTCCAAGGATACAGACCCGTGCCTGTCCAAGTTGGCCTTGGGTGCAGACAGTGAAATCTTGGGTGGAGGAGAGTAGGCTGCAGAGCCTGTTGGTGTTCTTGGGACTGACACTTGGTAGACACTTTCAGTTAGGTGAAGCTCAAAATAGACTGCTTTCTGAAAGCTGCACTTCAGATAGAGATAGGTTATAGGATAAAGGTGCAAATGAAAGTTCCTACCTTGACTTAGGCAACAGAGGAGGCCTGAGTGGGGATTCATGCCAACCTCGATAATCTAAATGCCAAGTTCTTTTTCCAAGCTGGGAGCTCAAGCTACATCGCTAGTGAAAAAAAAGGGGAGTGATCCATCCCAAGAAAGGTTAAAGATACTATGCTTTTAATGTGCTTTCCCTTTCACTGTAGCAGGACTCATTCTGATCATTTAGGACTGGGTATCTTAAGTCTGGTTGGAAAAAGTTATGTGTGTCCCACCTACGAGGGCAAGGTGGTCACAGTGGGCATTTCTGTCCTGAAAATACCTTTTGAGTACTGAAGCCATAAAACCTGCTTTGACTCCATGGATGATTTCAAAGCAACTTCCAATCAGGAACATTCAAATTAATTTGAATGACATCAGTGCAGACAGGAGTATACTCCCTATCTGAGTAATTTTCTCTGTTAATTTCTCCCTGCAGTAGAAGATGGCTCTAGTATTTTGGAAGCAAACATATTGCAATTCAGGCTGTTAATAACAGTTGAAAAACCTCCACTGTCATTGTTTTGTTTGATTGGTCATTTATGTATATTTACAACCAGGGATGCATGATGCTTCACAGATGATTATATTTCTGAATAAAGTCCTGACAAGAATAACTAGTATGTAGGATGTTTTTATTTCTTTGCTGTTCAGGATCCTACAAAATAATAAAATGGTTTTTCTTAAATTGAAAACCAAAAGACTCTCAATCATATATGACACACACAAAAAAAGAAATCTTTTTTAGTAAAAGAAAACTGTACCCAATATGTAATGTTCTGGTTGAATTAAGAAGAGAAAAGCAGACACAGCATTTCTGATGAAGAACTTGATTCTGTAGAACTGCTGAAAAGAAGAAAAGAACTTTGTATATAGAATTATTTTTGTTCTTTTATATAGAAATGAGATTAGAAGGCAGGGATGAAGAACGGATATTTTATATTTTAATTTTGTAAAAGGTTGTCAGTAAAAACAGAACTTCAAAGACTGCATCCTGACGTTCTGGTTTGCTCTGTGGATTTGTGTTTCAATGTTAATTCTTCTCAGGTTCTTTCCTTCAGCATGCACAAGTATCTCTCTTCAATAAAGTGCAGATTTTCACATCTACTTTATGTATTTAACACATTCCAGTCATATTTAATGACATTTAATTTATATTTGTCTACAAAGTCTAGAGAAACTATATCTTAAACTGCCTAGTAATTCTGAGCATAGATCCCAGATTTATTGATGATTACAGCAGCAAAATACAAGTCTACAATTTCCTTGTCCTGACATTCCTAGTTTGCTTCTTTCCTTTCTCTTTGCAGAAGGCTGGGCCAGGGCTGGGCTGGGTTGTTTAGACCATCTCCTTGCAAGGCAGGAGAGTTCAGGATTGACCATGCTGTTAGGGCTCAGTGCGCATCTTTCCTGGAGTGGTTTCTGCTCCCAAGCATTTGTTAATGATGATCGGTGGTTGTCTATGGCTTGGTTCAGTTCAGTACCATTTTTTTTAGGACAGTATATCTGTGCTGATGCTTCTGCCAGTGAAATGAATGAGAATTCTTCCAACACCTTACTAGAGGCAGGAACCACTTCATGAGAGATCTTTCACCCTAGGACAGTAGTGGCCCAGCGCTCTCCTCGTTTATAGGGTTATTTTCACTCTAAAAGATTTGATGACCAAAATACCAACTTTTCCCAGACTGACTCACAGTGAAGCCAAGGAGGTGAGTGCCACCCAGTTCCATGACGATCTGCCTCCTATAATCAGGAGAAGCACCCCAAAGCAAACAAGTCTCCTACTCCAGGGCTGAGAGCATCCCCTCCTTCTTGTCCCTCATTGCAATCCTTTGCTTGAGATCACAGCATTTCACCAAGTGAGAGGCAGGTATTGACACCCAAGCACTTGCAGGCCGTCAATATCTCCCTGTCATTGGCAGGCAGCGTTAATCCAGTCTGATGATGCTGCTGGCACCGATAAAGAATTACTGTGGTAGGAGTGAGAGTTAATCACATACCAAAGCACGGCTTGTTGCTTAAACATCCAGAAAACTCTCCACCACATGCAATATTTAGCAGAGAATTACTGTACCTGACAGATGTACCAAATGAATAGAGTAATCATTTCCTTTCGTAGAAAGACGGTTTAAATGAAGCAGATTTTGCTGCTTTGTCTGAGAAGTATGAAAATACTCTATTAACATACCCAGTGCTAAAGAAGATAGTTAATAGATGCAGGCCAAAAGGTAACTTTGGGTCTGTTATCTTTTTTTTTTTTTTTTAATAGCAATATTTTATATCTGGGAATTTTTATCATTATTTGCTTCTGGAAATCATCATATCCTGGAAAGAACTAAATGGCACAGAGGGCAGAGTCTGGAAGGTTTTCAGTTTGCTTGAGTGAAAAAGGCACCTAGGCTGGCAGTGGTAATTTTCAGATCAGGGAAATGATTATATCATAACTATGGGGAAAAAATACAAAGCATAATTTGTATGGACCTAAGTATGGTACTTTCCAAGACAAAAATATGACAGAATCATTATCAGTAATTGCAAGGCTTTGTCAGTCCTGGCTAGGACAGCTTTTGTAAAGAACCTTCAGGGAGTCACAGGATATTAATGGCATTTTTTCCTCTGTAGCTCTTTTGAAAATAAAGATATAAGGGAAACTCATCTGCATTGCAGGACTCTTCCCTCTGCCTCCTTTCTGCCTTTTTTTTTTTTTTTTTTTTCCCCCACTGGGTGCCAGACACTTTTCTTTAAATCCCTTAATGGCTGTGAAAGGAAACATAGCTGTGTGTGGTTTTGATGCTACCCCAAACCCGAGTTCATTCTCCATCTGTGACACAGATTCTGAGTGACATTAATCTCCCCCTGAGCATCCACTGGCCTTTTATTCCTTTTGCATTAAATGCAAGTCTTGGGGACAGAGGCCTTTCCCACAGTATGTGTGCTTGTATGTACGTAATTACAAATAAAGCATCCAGCATAACACATCTCTAGTCTTGGCTGGGGCCTCAAGCTGTTATTGTAGCACAAAAAAAAAAGAGGAAAAAAGACAAATGTTTGGCTAAACAGCCAAATGAATGGAGGTAAAGAAAACCATGGCTGAGGAGGATGGGTTGGAGTAATGGGATTGGTTCAATTATGAAAGAGAGGACTGAAAGAGAACAATTCTCTACACTCTGACTAGGACAAAAAGATTTCATTCAGTCTTTAGGAAAAAAAGAATATTCTATTGGGAAGAATAACAAAAAAAATGAGTACCTGTGGGAGCGACACTTGGACTATCCATCGGTGCCCGTTTTTAGACACAGGTTATCAAATACCTTGAGAAATGGTACAGTTGTCAGTAGTGGCTTGAGAGCAGATTAGGGCTGTGCACCAACTGCCAAGACTTAACAGCTTATATTTTAATACCTTCTTGACGGTCAGTGGTCATTTTAATACCTTTTTGCTGGTCATTGGTCTCTCAGATGAACCTGCCTGGGTGCAGGAGGATGGCCAGTGTTCCTTAAATTAGCAGAGAAGGGCTAGGAGGCATCGCAAAGATTCAGAGGAGCTTGTGAAATGTTGACAAAGGTAATATTAGGTGAAAACTGCTCCATCCTTCACAGCAAGGCAGTAAGACAGCAAAGTGCTGCCTATCTAATTGCTGGCAGAACCTCACTTTCTCAAAGGAGGGATGTTTTCAGCTACAGCTATTTGTTACAGACACCTCTCAGCCCCCACTTTAAGGGGAAAAGATGCAGCTGATGTGGAAAGGAAATATGGAGGGAGGGGAAGGGATCAGCCTTTGTGGAGTAGAATATTTCTGGAGGTCTCCCCTACCCTTAATTTCTCTAAGCTGTATCAGTGAGCTTTGTGCACAGAGATCTGCAAAGCCCTGCTTAGTATGGCATGGCTATACCGAGGAAATAAGCAGAACTGGGGCTGGGAGCAAAAACCCCACTAGCATTATAGCTGATGGCAGGACTAGATAACCTCCCATACAAGGGTTCTTCGGGTTACATTCCTTATGTCTCAGGGAAATCTTGTAGGGTACATTAGTATTAATTTTCACTGCTATTAAAAAAATAAATCAGTAATTTTAATAAGAATTCAATATTCTTAACCATTTAGAGAAGCTGATTAAAAGAGAGTTCCAACAACCGGGGCTCATCCTGCCTTGGATCATACAAGATACTGAGTGGTTGGGGTGAAGACCATGCCTGTGTCAGGCTGTGTGTCCCCATGGAGGAGCTGGGATGCTGGTGGGACTGAACCACTGTCCCCTGGTCCTGGCAGCAGTCTGAGAGGAGAACTCAGGAAAACGATCATGTCCTGAGGGAAATTTTTACTTGATTAAAACAACACTTTATCAGAAACCATGGTCCTAGCCAAACATGGTGTCCATTCATCATCACATATCAGTCAGCCCATTTCTTTATCTTATTTGCAATGTTAGTTGCATGATGGTGACTGAGGGTTGCAAAAAAGCACTCCCATTTTCTCACCCCACTAGCTCTGGATGAGGTTTCAGGTGCAGCACAGACCTTTTACTGATGTTCTGCTCTGGCCTTCCCAGGTATTATCCTCAAGCCCAATCTTTTGTTGCAAGTTGAGGAATGAGCACAGTTCAGGATGTAGCCCAGGCCACTGCTGTTCTGAACTGAGTTTAAACTCGTTGCTCAGAAATGAAAAATTCTTCCACTTTTTACAATGAAACACGTCTGAAGTGAAATCTTCCCACCATCTAAGACAGCACAGTTCTTTGGGCCAGGTTCTCATGGCTGTGAACGTGCGAAAACATCTCAGACTGTGTCTGTGGTCCAGTTCTTCTGCCCCCACACTGATGTTATGGAGAGCAGAGCCTGAATCCTTCCTTCTGTTCATCTGTAATAAGTCATGCAAGTCATCCAATCCAGATTTCTCATTGCTTCTACATGGATCAAACCTCATGCTATATGTGCTGCCAGAACATTATGGAATTATTTGAAATTTAGCCTCTGATTCACTAACCTTTCCTAAAAATCATACATGGAACCAACCATCCCTGTCACTTTCCCACTCTCCCAACACACGTAAGGCTGATTTATTGTTGCTCCAAATTCATTACATTGCAAATAATTTTATCTTCCTCAACCTCCATAGAGACCTTCCCTACCAATTAATATTTGACATAAATATTTTATGAGAACTAAATTAGAAGAGGATGCCAAATCACGTTTTAAGTATTACAAACTACTTCTTGGAAGTTTTATCCAGATGTAGTAGGTGGGTGTGAAGCAAATGTGTGGCTCCCCATTACTGGGAAACAAGACAGATTGCTCCAAAATGACCCTTTGAAAGTCAGTATGTTTAGTCTAAATTAAAAATCCTTAAATGAACTGGTGTTGCTAATTGTTTGTGGCAAGGCTGCTAAATATGTAAATTTCTAATTAAAATATAAATTAATCCTCACAAACAAATACCTGCTATCTGCAGAATGATGAGCAAAAGTTTTATGTCACTAATTAATGTTATCACCTATTAGTTTTCCTTACATAAGTATATCATTCATGCTGCTTTGCTTTTTTTCTGATTTGTAGCAGTCAATTTTTTTTTTTAATAGTATCACTCTAAAATAATTACTCTCCTTTTGAACCTTCCCTGTGTATTTCAAGCTTTTTAGGTTGCCTTTTAAAGTGTTACTAAGTTATTTGAAGGTATTTTTCCATTATTATCTCTAAATTTGTTGTCATGGGGTAGGAGGAGAAAAGGTCGGGAATTGCTTTGAAACATTCCAAAATAGAAAAGAAGTCAATATTCATTATATCTTGATGGATTAGATAATTATTTACCACTTCCAGCTTTGATTTTTTTACAGGACAGTTGAATAGAACTGTTGTATTAAAAGATTATAAAGTTCTTTCTGGATTAATAAAGCATTATAAATGCACTGGCATTCATCTCATAGGTATGAATATGTATAATGACATTGTCTGCACTTCAGTCTGTTTTTTTTTAAGGGAAAATATGAGGTTTTGTCCCACTGTGTATATAATGTTGCCATATAATAAATAGCATGTGATGAACTACCAACAGCAGCGGCAACAGAAAGACAAACATTATTTATAAATGAGACTACAACAATTTCAACTGAAATTCAACGAGGGATGATGTTCAGTAAGAAATTCCCTGCCATCAAATATCATCATCTGGGCAGATTTCTTGTTTATATTTGTTAAGTGCCTTTTCCAATCTGCCCTCTGAAAGCAGCTGATGGATTAATTTTCCCTCTTCAGGTATGGCTGCTTGGAGGAAGATACCAGCCATCATAAATTCATTGCAAAGCTGCTCTGCTGACTTGGTTGTGTCTCGTATTCCTCCCAAGGGTCAGCTCAATGCTTGTACTAGATCCTCTCTCTGTGGGGAACCATTCCCTAACAACAGATGGGGTAAGCAATCATATGCCTGAGCAAATCAAGAGAGAGAATCCACTTCAGCCTTTCCCGCTGGGATCAATTCCCGCTTTCCAAACGCCACATGCAAAGCAAGTCCTGCCAACTGACTGCAAGCTGCTACTGCAGTCTGGGATTTGTTCCCCCACCACCATAACTTACGGAGCCTGGCTTGTTCCAGTCTCCTGTTTACTGATACCATTAACTTTTATGGTATTATCATGGTAAGTGTTTATGGCTGGTCTTTGCTGGATTAAACTTTAATGAGGTTTTCACTAAACACAACTGCATGCTTTCTGACCAGAATCTTGGAGTAACCCATGAGGAATTAAAATGCAAATTCATGCCGCTTTTTGGTTTGAATTAGCTTTCTGAGAACAACAAACACTGGTCGAAATGACAATCAGTTAATCTGATCTCAGCTTAGCCCCCGCCCCAGAAGGAATCTACCCAGGATGGGACAAATCAATAATGGACTATTCTATGCTGAAAATTGTTCTGCTTCTCTCAAATTGTGATCATCTATTTAACGGGTAAAGAAATGAAAATGGGACTGCTTGAGTTTATTAACAAGTATCCCACAGGCTGTTGTATCACAGTGCCTGCTGAGATCTGCAATTAAAGTAAAAAAGAAGAGTTCATTTCACAACAGGAGTTTGGGATTTCTTGGTACAGTTTGGTTTGGTGTTTAAGATTGTTTATTGCCTTTGCTGTGCATGAGCTTCATTTGTGACTTGCTGTTATTTTATAGTTTACTCTTTTATTTAAACCGATCTTTGGGCTGTGGAGGAAGCTCCTAGGAGTGTTCTTGAGGAACTGGCAAGGCCACGACCACTTCTCAGAGCAGAGTTTGGGATGCAGGTTGTGATAAATAACACAGATCAAGGAGCACATTCATCATTTCTTCCTTCAGCCTTGTAGCACCACCTACTTATTCTGCTTGGAGGTTTACATACCACTGGAATATTAAGGCAGTGGTGCCAGTTGACTTTCCTGTCAGGTAACATGCTATAGGGTCCTGTGCATATTGGCTGTAAATCTAATTGCTTTGAGTGGCGTGTTGAATTGTACATTGACAGCTAAATCCAATTCACATTCCGGCCTCAGTTCTGGTGATCGCACCCTGCTGTAACACTCCTTACCCATCCTAAATAACCCCTCTGCTTCTATTGTGACTGTAGGATTTATGCACAAATAACATACTATGGCCTTCCTTTTCTCTTTTGGATGTCAACTAGACTCTCAGCTGCTAAAAGTCACCATAGTTCAGTTGAGTGTAGTGGAACCACGCCAATTAAAAATGTTCAGAGAACTGGCCAATTAAAGTCCCTTAAATCAATTTTAATAGACTGTGCTTCTCCATTCTTATTTTTTTAATTTTAGCTTTGCGATTAATTTCTTATAAGAAGACCAACAATCGTTTAGCCAAGGAATGTAGTGAATCCGGTTGTACGGATATTTAAAATACAATCAAAAATGCTGTTAGACACTATTTGAGAATAAACATCCAAACGAATGATAAGTTCCTTTCTGTGCGCACAGTTTGTGAGACAAGTACCAGGCTGCATGGGTCACTGGTCTGTCCAGAATTACAGTTTCTGCTTTATATAGGGAAGTTCCCCAAACAATTTCAAAATGTGGAAGTAAGACTCACCCTTCACTAGTGTGAAGAAATCTCTTGAGTTGAATGAAACAGCTGTTTGAAAGTACTCAGAGACAATATATAACACTTTAGGAAGCACAGTAAAAAGAAAAAGGAAAGTCATAAATCACTAGAAATTTCTACAGACATGAGTTATGCAGAAGTATCCACATTTAATCAGAATCTTCCCTTTGTTGTTAAAAAGCCACTATTTTTTTTTTTTTAATAAAAAATGTTTATTATGTTATTCTACAGTAGTTTTACCGCTTAGATAGAGCCTTTCACCTGGAATTTTTAGAATAAAAGTAACTGAAAATTATATTATAATAATAATAATAATAATAATAATAATAATTATTATTATTATTATTAATTTCTTACACTTTTCTTGGTCTGAATGTACTGAAGAAGCTAAGTTGGACCATATTACATTAATATAAAAACAACATTTCTAATTGTAGTGCTCAGAGCACAGGACTGGGCTGTGTGTGCAGTGAGACAAAGGCTTCCTGCTGAAGTTCCAGCAGGGCTGTGCTCCTTCTGGTGTTTGATGATTTACTGACATGTCCCATGCTTTGTCAGGAAGATAAACCTCCTTGTTGTTGCCTTACACATTTCCATTCCCCAAAATGTCTGTCTGCATCATAGATGTCTTTTAATGTATTTTTTATTAATTACAATATTAATGATATATATTCATGAAAAAAACGGTTTAGAATTTTAAAGATAGGTTTAAAGATAAGTTTTATGTTTTTACTGTGCACGTTTCTGACCTTGAGCTGCTTGCTTACACTGCCTTTACATGCAGTGGGGGGAAATGGGTGCTTCTAGGCACAGTTCATCATATATGTTTTAGAACAGAGCCTTGGGGTGTTTCTCTCCCACACACCAAAATAGGGTGAAATTGCCCTGCAGTTTTGCCCAGACACGTGAACTCTCTCTCCTACTTATATGCAGAAGTGGAGTCCCTTTATTACGCTCACACTGCTGTCAGGAATGCAGCACATTTACCATGTATATGAATTCAGTGCGATGTGTAATGATGTAGGAAAGCTGGTGGGGGAAGGACGCAACAGACCTTGCTCGTTCAATCACAACTGTTTGAAATGACATTTGGAAGGTAGCAACAGGCAGCACTTAACATTTACGAGGAATTGCCTCCTTGCACTCCTGGGGCATTAAGTGTTCATTGCTATCTGTGTAGGAGGGGTAGTGTGTGGAAAGTGTAATTTGCAGCAAGTATTTACCATTTCTAAAGGTTTGTTGAATGCCAAGAGATTTTTTTTCTGCTTTGTTCCTGGAGAGGGTTTTCACTTGCAGAGAGAAAGATTAGCAAAATATATGTAGAATGAAATGTGGAGCTGGAGAATCCTTTACCCAGAATTACGATGCTGTTCTAATCTGGTTTACCAGCAAGCACATGAACTCTATTGGAGTGTGATGCTTTTCTGTTGAAATGTTTTGCACTCAAAACTCCCCTGCTTGACCGTTGTCTATATATAAGACTTTACTCCTTCGTCTTCTATCTGCCACCAAGACTGAAGTCTTACACAGAACTTTGCTGCTACGTGTGAATAAAGACAGCAGAACATCAGCTTGTAGCTTCAGTTTCTTTTTGTGACTGTTTCTTTTCTGGAGATGTCCTCTCCATGTTCCCAGCCTGATCTTGGGAACTAATGGAGGAGAGAAAGTTAAACCCTTGGACTCATAGTATTTCATGGTGGGGTGTGTCTATCAGCTAGCTTGACCCAGCAGATGTATATCCTGCTTAGCATGACACCATG
This sequence comes from Athene cunicularia, assembly GCF_003259725.1. NCBI lineage: Eukaryota > Metazoa > Chordata > Aves > Strigiformes > Strigidae > Athene > Athene cunicularia. Next base: position 150,345,900 of record NW_020799095.1, read on the forward strand.
CCTCAAGTAGAAATGACATGTTGTTGTTACAAATTTCTACATCCCAGATTTCTATGTCCCTTTGATTACAACCTCTGCGTTAGCCATTTCTACATTTTCTCTTGGCTACTGTAAAAGTTGAAATGCTCAAAAGCCCTGAAAAGCACTGTCAGAACCTGTGGGTGAAGCTGAAAATCCCCCTCGTTGGTCCCTGTGAATCTGCTCATAGCCATCTAGGTAAGGAAAATTGGTGTTTTGTGAACTAGCAAACAGGAGAGATTTATCTTAGACTTTCCAAGTTGCAGAGGTTCCACAAAGAAATGCTCTGTCAATGGCTTTGGTTACTTCAGTCTGGCTCAGGGTGTGCAATTCTGTGTAAATGGCAGAGCTGCTCTGAAAAAATAATGTGAAAAGATGTCTTTAATCTCTGTCTCTGCTAGTAATGCCCCTGTGGACGCAGCCATGGATGTGATTTGCCTTTGCTGACTCATGGGCAGCTCCTTCACCAGGACCCTCAGGTCCATGTCCATGTCAACAAGGCTTCTTCCCAAGAACATTTTCTATTTTCTACGCTTATTTTTAGAAAATTTGCATAAAATGTCAAAAATCTGTAGATGTATTAATAAATGCATAATCATAAAATAATGATATAAAAAGTATCTGCCAAGTCTTACTCCCTTTTCAGCTCTGCATAGTCAATTGGTACTTGAAGGATTCTTCAGCTTTCATATCCAACCTTCCATTTAGAGATGAAAGCAAACAAATGACCCAATTTCCAGAAAATCTGGGCAGCAACAACTTATTTTATTTCTCTAGAAACTAAAAACCCTACTCAACCCATGACACTGAACGTGCAGCCTCAAACAGCTCTTGAACAGATAACACCCTTCTTCTGTTGAACCTACTGTGCTGCTGGGTGTATTATTTACCGCCTGTGTAACACTTTGGGCTCTTCAGATGCAGAGTGCTACAGTCATCGAGGAGAGTTCAGCGAAAAATAGGAACAGTTCTGTGGGAGGCCATCACTTTCCTAGGTTTTGCTGAAGTTTCAAATTTCCTGGCAGTCCCTGGTTTAGTTTTTAAAGATCCCTGATTTTACTTTGAGTATATGGCAGAGGTATAGCTGAGTTGGTTAAGAAAACATTTCTTGTGCGTCATTAAGAGCTTTTAAAACATGGAATGTGGACAGTCTGGACCCGAACTAAACATATATAGATAGAAAAAAGCTTTTGGCAGTTCCCTGTGATGTACCTGGTTGTCATATGAGAGTACCAACTCACTGCCCAAAGCCAGACTTGATGTTCCTCATACCTGAGCCCTTCCTCCTACCCCAGCTGGGTAGTAGGTATTAGCTCTCTCTAGTGGTGTCTGAAAGATGAAGTATTTCATGGATTCCTTACACCTTCTTCCATGACTGGCTTGGCAACTTGCGTGCCAGTATGTAATTGTTGCTTCCATTTCCCATAAGTGTTTCTAATCTTTCAGTGGGCTACATTTCCTAGACCCTGGCAGTCATGAAGATTCATGCTGAAGGAAGTGAATCCCACTACAGTGGATTCATTAGAAGACAGACGTCCTTTGCATCTCCCTCCACTGCAACACTCAAGGCCTTTCAGGGCAGGAAAATGGTGGCATTTTCTTGTGTCTGAATTAATGTTTCTATTGTAAGCCGGGGAATAATCAACGGTGTGAGCTGTGCTTCAAATTAAAATCCTTATGCTACAGAAGAGGACACTTATTTTTTTCTCCACTGGTTTGCTTTATCTGTGTAGAGGTTTAACATTTTTTACTCTGCCAAAACAAATTACTTACTGTGGCAGGATTCTTTTCTTCCCCTTACAGCCTGGACATGTAGAAAAAAATGTAAAAACAATCAATGCCAGCTGAAAGATGGATACATCCTCTATTGAGTAAACAAAGTTACTGTGTATTGGCAAAAAGTTCCCTGCACTGGATTCTTCATTGGACTCAAGTTTCCAGCTCCAATAAATCAGTATGCTGGACTTCTACCTAGTCAATGTTTCTAGACAGCAGCTAGAGAGCATCATATGTTAAAGTGTAATGAATCGTATCAGTAAGTAAGTCTACTCTCAGCCTATGTTAGAATCTATCAATATAACGAAGTGGCTGTCGTCCTGATGGACAGATAGACACTCAACTGATGGATGGGTGTGTCCTTCCCTCCCCAGTAAAAATACCCTGAACTGGCTGAAAGTATCCCTCATTTTTCTCCATGTGGCCTGTGTCTGAGGCATGTACACCAGGAGAAGAAGCTTTTGTGGAGAGGAAAAGTAGGGGATTTGAGAGATGTTTTGCCTGTGATTAGGAAACAGTTTAACCACCTAAACAGAGGTTTTAACCACTTAAATCTCTGAGGCTTGGAAATCCTCTTCCCACACTGACAGAGCAGGCTTTGTTTTTATCAATTACTATTTCTGTTTGTGATTTAGGACAGAGGAATGTCTGAATAGTACAGCTAGATTTGACATTTAGCCTTTTTTTTTTTTTTTTTTTTTTTTTTTTAACTAGACAAGGATAACTGTGTAAAGTAGTCATGTCTCTTGTAGACTGCTGTAATAAGCAGCATTCATGTGATTAGGCAAGATGAGCCCTTCATGTCCAGAAGACCGTCTTTATTTGTACAAAGGAGGCAACGAGTTGGAGTGAGAAGGACAGCAAAAAGGAGGTCGCCAGCCAATTTCACTGGTCAATATAAACTAGATATAAATGCAGAACTGCTCGCTGATGGACTGGTCCTTCACTTGCTAGGCCATGTTACCTTTCCATCAACATCAGAGAACTGGATGGAGAATGTCCATCAACTATTTTGTTTCCTTCCTCAAATGTCTTTGAACAACTAGTGCTTTAAATGAGCTTGATGAAGCTGGTGAACGTCAACTGGGAGTCAAGTGTTAATGGGATTATAGAAATTTGTGTGGATTATTTTTGGCACCTGTGTCCTAGAAGCTGGGTATTGGATGGGGAGTAGCATTGCCTTTTGGCTTCGAATTCAAAATGGATGACTTCTTAGCACAACTGGCAAAAGCCCCAAGTCTGTTATTCTATTACATATTCCCTTGAAACTTGTCAATCACTGTGAAGCTCTGCAACTGTTTTGATGTAGGATCAGTTATCTCCTACTTAATCAAATTGTGCTCCTTTTTCCTCAGGCTCTGTGCAGGGAGCAGATGGCACTTCTGTGTTATGACACAAAAATGCTTGGCCTCATCATAAGGAGACACTTGCAAGACACATGGTAAAGTGCTGCTGCAGATGGCCCAGTTGAGTATTACCATGGGAGATGCTCAAATACAGTTTGCTGTAGTCGTTTTCTCAGGGCTTTGTTGGCACAACCAGAAAGTACCATGCTAGCTGTAGGTTGAGGCCCACAGGCATAGTGAGTTTTTCTTGAGAATAACTTCTTCACTGGGAGTAAAACTGGCTCCTTTCTCAAGACACCCATTGCAATCTTCTTTAAACAGAAAGTGGTCATACAGGGATGAACTTGAAGGAGAGGATGACTTGGATTCAATAGTACTCGTGAAGCAAAACAGGCTGAGGTGCAATTGTCCTTTTGCTTAATAAAACTGAAGTACAAAACTGTCTGGGGGACTGAACCGATAATTTCTAGACTCAGGACAGTTTGGCAAAGTTCACATACCCACTCAGTTGGAAATACTGGGATAGGGCATAAAACTCTTGTAGCCTGCACCTTGTTTTTGAAGGGAAGGTGTCTCTGAAGACAAAATTTAAAGGGTGATTCTTAGAGAGTGCCAAATGCACTCTTAAAGAGTCCCAAATTACTTGATCTCCTGTAAAAGATTGCCCCAAAGCTGATTCTGTTAACTAAGGATGCTTTATGCTCAGACTTTACCCTGTGCTCAATGTTCTATTTTGCCCCAGAGGATCACAGCTGCTGCCTGAATTCTGCACAGAATTAAATTTCTGATGTCTCCAGGACATGCATCATTAAATCATTTGAAAATCAGAACGCAGACCTTGTATTGGCACCAGGAGCCAGTGAAAAGCCAGTTCCAAGATACAAGCACAGGCTGAGCCATGGAGCATTGCACTGTTGCAATAGGTTCCAGATGGAGTCTTTGCATCGTATTCACATTCAACTTCAGGTATGGTAAACCTGGGTGTTCCAGCCTGAAGCTCATAAATACATAATCCACTATAGCCCAATCTTCAATTGGATGTGAAACAATATATTTGAAAGCTAAAAGCAAAAAGCATTTGGGAAGCCAATACTGGAGAACGGTCCTACCCTTGAGGGGTCAAACAAGACCTTTTAGCTTCTCTGTAGCCTAACAGGCTGAATGCCTCAGAAGAAGGCAAAGATGATGTTTTGTCAATTCTTAAAATCTTTTGTCACCTTCATTCTGCCTGAAGACATGTCAAGTCAGAGGACCCAGCCCATAAGCATGAATCCCCACTGGCATTCAGATATATAATTGTAGTAGAATCAGTGGACTGCACCGGAGTTGTTGGCTCAGACAACAGAGTTCCCCAATGATATTGTTGATAACCCAATCCCAATCCTTGCTTCTGCTTCACAGAACACTTTTTCCTAGCAGGTTTCTGGAGAAACTTCTTTACACCTTCCCTGCCAGATTTGGTGGTTATTCTGCCAAACTAGTGTTGTGAAAAGCCTTGTTCTGCAGGAGAAATGAGATTTGACATATGCAGGTCTAACCATCAGTGGGGTGGCTTTCTCACAAGATTTCAGTGGGTCTGTTGCTCTGTGCTGCCACGTGGAAAGGTGAAGTTGCCAAATTCAAAAGCTATTTCTTGTTTCTGTCACACAGAATAATGTTTGTTTTGTTCCACGTATTTAATTAATTTTGTCTTTGTTTCTGTTCATAAAGCCACTTCAATTTTTTATTAAAAAATAAAATCTAAATCCCCCAAAATTTTATGAATGTTTTGTGCCAACAGATTTCATATACATCTGCTCCTGGATGCTCACCACAGCTGTATGACTGGTCAACTTAGCCAAATTAAGTTTTTAAAATTTCCTGACTGGACACAAAAAACTAAATTAAAGAGGTTTGGAGGAGACTGTGAATGGATCACTTGAAGTTTTGATTCAAAAGGATATCCTGATAGGATAAAAAACCCTGTACTTTCTTTTCTGAGGCTCCTTCATGAAGTCGTGGGTAGACTGTGAAGTAGGTGAAGAAAAAAAGATACAGCACTCTCATTCTCTTCAGAAGATCCACTCCTGATGTTGAGCGGAAGAATAAAGGGAGAACATCACACTACCAGATTATTTTAGTGTGAGTTGACAAGCATTGGGGAAGAAATAAAATCTAAAAAGGAAAGGAGAGCATGTGAAGGCATAAGTTCATGAGTGATTTCCTTCTGCTCTTCACAGAGTCATTTGTCTAAACGTGAGCCTTTGGTGCCTTTTAATATTTCCTGGTATTTCCAACAACAACTGCAGGTATCTCAGATACATTAGAGTGTCTGAAATGTCACTAAAAAGCCTCTTTATAGGCAACTGGCCGGAGCCCTAGGGGCATGATTCTGTCTAAGATTGTCATATAAATGTGTCTGTCACAGCTTCCACCACAGTTAATGGAGATCTAGTCAAGGGAGTCAGTGGGAATCTGTGAAGGTTTGTCTCACCATGAAGTACCAGTAGCTTCTGGAACTGGAAGTAACAAAGGCCAGTATGTCAGGAGAGAGCAGGCAAAAGCCTTACGAAACCCACTGCACATGCGTTTCCTTTTCTTACTGGCTTTTACCCTGGAAATAGCTCAAGCTCAATGGGTGGGATTCAGACACTTAACTTTAAACATCCACTGTGAGGATGTTTACGTGTCCTCTAATTGTCTAGACGCCTTTTGTACTACCTGACAGGGAATAAGTGCTCTAGGGCCAGACCTATCTCATGGATTTCAAACGTCTCCGTAGATGTATAAAACAGGTCAAATGAATCAGGTCCTATAAGCATGTACATCCTTTTGGCCAGCTGTAAAATTCCACAAAACTTATAAGATCATTGTAACTTTGAAACATTTACATCTCTGACAAATGTGGTTTAAGGGTTTGCTACTGCAGAGCTGATGGAACAAAAGGAGGGAGCAAGATAGCACAGACACTTAAAGATGGAAGGACCCTTAAACATAATTACATGTGAAACTCCATGAAACGTGCTGCAAGTGAAGCAACCATAAATACCTTAAGGAGGAAAACCCCATACACATTAAAGTTGCACCTAGTGGTGTTCATTTGTGCCCTCCCTTTTTGCTTTGGATGGGCAGATGTATACTTTTAACACCAGATAAAGTCCTTTTAATGATGGGCACAGACTCATAAATCCCAGGAAACTCTCCACAGCTCACAAGGACAATTTCTTTTGCCCCATCATTTTTTCTTCCATAGAGTTAGAGGAGTAAAAGACGTATTATAGTCTAAACCTACCCTCTGGTTTATGTAATTTAATGTGGCATCTAGTGAGCTCAGTTCCTTTTACTACAGGGGCAAACACCCACTTTTTAAACAAATGGCAATTCTGTGTGAGCTATTTTGACAATTGACCCCTCAGAAATATCACATGCTCACAGTCCCAAAATGACAGGACAGGAATGAACGAAGAGATCACTTGACATGTTCAAAACAGAGTATATGAGGGTCTACAGTGGGCAGGTAGTAGGACAAAGTCTACGCTCTAGTGACTGAGAAAATTCAACAAAATAATGTAAGAAATTGAGAACTTCTAAGTTATTATATCATTTTCCAGAAGGTTCTCAGGTTTCTGTTATTAAAATTAAGAGAGGAAGAAGGGAAACCCCCCACCTGAGCTAAAGAATCATAGAATCCCAGAATGGCTGGAAAGGACCTTTAAAGGTCCAACCCCTCTACAATGTATGTTTTGTGGTAAGTATCTACTTATTAAAGTGCATTGAGATAAATTATTTTAATAGCTAATTGCATGAAGGACCTCTAGATGAGTTTTTTATTGTATACATGAGGAAGTTTTAGGTGTTTTCCAGGTAGTTAAAACTTCATATCCAAGAAAACATGACTTGGAGTTTGTATATTTAACCCTATTCTGCCTAGACTAATGGACGTGTGGAGGAGACATTAATCACTTAGAGAGGTCTGCAGGAGATGTACATTTGCCCTACACTCCTGTGAAAATAAATGGAGAGAATGAGGTTCCTGCAGAAGGTGGTTTCGATGTTTAACCAATTTTTGCCCTACAGGTCACAGGGAGAGAAAAGGATGCTCGATTTCATTCCTTCATCAAGTAAGTTCCTACTGCTAGGTAGGGTGAATCTCAACGTGGGGCAGGACTGTTTATTGGAAGAACTACTACGTAACACCTATTATATTTTAATTTAAGCAGTAGCTTATTTTGCAATAGCTTGTCCATGTATAATAAATGAATCTTTACCCAACCCATTTTGTGATCTCCCACAGCAATGGCAATCACCCCCAAAATAATGTGTTCATGGCCACCTTGTTACATTTTGTTTCTTAAAATCCACTGTACATTTGGGGTATGATCTAATGTACAGACAGAACTGCCAATAAAATTCGTGTGGGATGCATTTCTCAAAATGAAGAGCAGAACTGGACCTCTTTGGGCTGGGGAAATATTTACAGTAGCCACAAAGCAGGTTAGATGGTAACTGATTCTGAGTTTAGAGAAGCTCTTTCAGATGGGCAGGCTTATTCAGGCAGACCTTCTATAGGGGAAAGAGTAGGTCTGCCTAGCCAGAAATGGCAGAATGAAGATGCTGATGGGATATGGTGCAAGTCTGTGCGGGTTTTTTGCTTCTGAAGTGAACAGAGCCTCCTACCTTTCTAAATTGTTATGTACTTTCACACACACAATAACAGATGATATAATAAAGGAGTTCTCATATCAGCAATGAAGAACACTGATTCCTTTGATGAATGTTAGATAACATCAGAACTCATTTTGCTGCTGTTTTCTCTTAGTATCTAAATGACATTTCATTTTGTCTCTCTTTAGGAAACATGTTGCTTCTGACAACCAGCCCGGTGCTCTGTATTCAAACTGTTCCTCCAGTTAATCAAAAATTGGCACGGAAATGTTCCAGTGCATGTGATACAACACCGTGACCTCAAAAACTGACAGCATGGGGAAAGAAAAAGAGAGAGGAAGGTGCTGAACCTTAGCACCCCGCATTCATTGTCCATATCTCTTGTATTAAAAAGCAATTATCAGGTGAATTCTTAAAGCCTAAAGCATATGGTTTCTCCAGAAGCAATGAATCAAAGTAACATGGTTTATTCGGGGAAAGCATTTTAAGTGTGCTAAAGATACTTTTGAGAATTTCAGGAATTAAGATGCGTTCAGTCTGGGAAGCAGTGCTGCTCAGTGATAGGTCTGTCCAGCCAATCACCAAGTTGAGCATAAACCACTGTCCTTCTGCAAAGTGCCAGTACTGGTGAGATGCCTTTGGACAATCCCACTTTATGGCACTTGTGTACTTTTTCTTCTTTCTTATTTTCTGCTGCTGCTAGAAGACTTGGAGAAAGTTTTAGCAGAGCAAGGACAACCCCGGGTTATTTGTTCCTTGAACCCAGAAGGTGCTGGCGCCTCTAATTTCTTTCTAGTTCTTTTGTCTTGGCCTCTGCAGAAACAGACGAGCTATACTTAATGCTGATGAAAGCATTATAGAGATGATTTCCTCTCCTCCCACCAAAATTGACTGGAATGCACAGTCTGGGAATATCCAATTAAAACTATATCATATGGCAGTATTTCCTTCACCACCTATGTAAATGGATGGATAAGGGGCATCTGTTATTCCCTTTGTCTCCATTATTTAGGTTGCAAAGTAGGTAGTCAAAGCTGTTCTCATCTCGAGTATCAGTTCTGTTACACTTCACACATTTATCTCGTTATTTTTAACATGTATGGGTAACAGCACTTTTTTCTCTCTAACAAGTTTCAAGATTTCAGTTATACTGTGTGCACTCTGGGTGACTTCACCATTAGCAACACTACGTTACCTGTCAAATTAAGACATGAAGAGTGGGATTGAAGAGAATTGAGTAGAACTTGCAAATTAAAACATTTTCCCTAGATCATCTAGTCGTGACCTTTTCTTTTCTGAAAGCTCAACCTCTTGCCCTGTCCTGTGGGTGGGATGTATTTTAACGTTCAGTGCATAGATTAAAAAAAAAAATTTCCTTTGGATTTTGGATACCCATTTCCAGTTGGCCACAACAATAATAATTCAATCTGCAAAGGGCTGTAAACATGGGACTTTCTTGTAACACAAGACATTTTTACAGTACTAAGATTTTTTTCAGTTCTTTCTCTACTGAAAGAAGAAAACTGTTTTGCATATAAAGGCATAGCTGTAATTTATGTGGCTAGGACAATCCCTGGCAACTTCAGTATTAAGGAAATGTTTAGTCCTGTATTTTTCATGTCACATGGAATTTTTCTTTTGACTTCTGAGTAGTAGGGTCAGGCCCATGGACACTCTATCTCCTCATCCATGTCTCTGCCCACAGCAAGTCAATTTGTTCTTACCCCTGTCAACACAAATGTTTTAAAATGTGCGTGATCAGCTACATTTACTATTTCAGTTGGCTAAGACAGACTATTTGTAATAATAGAAAAACAGGCCTGACATCATCTCAGGCCAAAGTTACAGTGGTTTATCTAAACCTCTTGGGTTATGATTTTGGCAGTCTGGTCTCCTATTAACTCTCACAAGTCTTCAGTTTAGAAATCAGTCACCCATCAGAAGTTCTGATGGATGAGTTTGAGTCCACCTCACTGTTTTGTCAGTTACCAAGCCTAGCATAAAGGACACAGCCAGCATAAAGATGAACCAATAACCAAATTGTATTTGATACAAAAGGGTCAGTACAGGGGTAAGCGCTGGGGGTACAAACAGGTCAGTCAGATTATACATAATCAACATCAATCCCACTGACCCCAACAACAACACCACACAACCAACAATGGGTGGGATAACCAGTGAAATGCAGTCTCCTGGAGAAGGGATGGGAGACAACCAGGTCAACCAGCCAAACACATCAGACCAAGGAAGCCACACACTGAATCCCTACACAGCCCACGTTTACAAAAGCCAGACCTGACTGGAGCCCAGTCCCAGGGAGGCGGGAGGTCCTTCCCCAACAGGGAACTCTGCACAGGGCACCCACCTCACACACAGACACTGCCCTGCCTGCAAGGGGTCCCAGCTGTTATCCCTCAGTGGACACCTGACCTGGGGTTACTCACTGCAGAGCCCTGGGGCTCAGTGACCCAATGGCTCTGTCTGCAAGGCCGCCCCACCCTGGAGGGAAGCCTAAAGGGAAACTCACCCCCCTTTGGGAAGGGCTGTGGGAATCACCCACATGTCAGCCTTAACTTGGGGCTGGGGGTTGAAACCCCGGAATTTCACTCACTCATTTGCTTTCAAGCATTGTCATCCTCAGATCTCTTTCTCACCCTCAGATCTTTGTATCCTAAGCTTGTTCCATCAGAGGTGGCAGAACAAAGTGTGCATCCATGCTTTGACAGCCCAAGTACTACTTCCAATTGCTGGCAATAGTAACACTGTATTGTAAACTTGACAGAACTCGACACAGGTCTGTTTTTTGACTTAAATTTGGCATGTTGGGTAAGTGGGCTGAAGTGATCCAAAAAGTTGTCCATACAATTATCCTGGTTGGATGAAGGGAATGACTAGTAAGCAGAATAATCCCGTTCATATACCTTCCCACTCAGATAGTCTTATCCTAATTAAGAGTAACATTACTCATACTGGTACACTTTATATTATTTTGTAAATGGTTTAAATAAAACTGAAAAAAAAAACCCAAAACAGTCAGGCTGTTACACAAATAAATGGTACCATTATATCAGTAGAATAAGAAATATTTTCCTATTCAAGCAGCCTTTCAAGCTACACGGGTTATGACATGGACACCTGGGTGCCAAGACTATAAAAATAATGATAGTAGTGCTCCATTTGGGACACACTTTTTATGGATTTTGTTCCTTCCAGCCTTAATTGGCATGCCTCATAAGGGACCATCTCCAGTGCCTCTTCCAATGAATATTAATCATCTGGGAATGCAGAAGAAACCACCTTTGCTGTGACAATAGCTTGATTTCTCTCTGAGGGAAAGGGATTGAATCTCAGTGCCTCTCTAATGACATTATTTGTTATTTTCAGGACAGACAGTTGCATTCTAATGGAATTCAAACATAACATGAGATAAAAAGAAACAAACAGTTGCCAATATACTCCTCATAATTACTTATGCAGTGACATAGAAGGTACTTTGTCACCTGTCAAGGAGTTAATGACTTCATAACCCTTCTCTCAAGATAGGAAAGTCCAGTGAAAAATGGGATGTCCCTTCATATATTGTAATAGCTCATGTAGGATTGATTCTTGGTCCCTTTAAAATGTTATTTTATTATTCTGGCATTTTACTTCCTAGTGTGGTCGGTGTCGTGTATCACATTGCAGCCTCTGGCATAGTGCAGAGATGTTCAGGCTGGTGCAGGCTTGGGTACCATTCAAAGTTACTCAGGTATTCACCTGCTGCTTTACAATGCATGGGTGAAGAGGGACAGACAGCATTCTGTTCCAACACCTCACTATGTGAGGAGTCATGACATTAGATGCCCAGCTCCAGAAAAATGTCTGCAGCTGCAAATCCATCTTGCCACATTGAGCATGCTGATATTTAGAAAGCCTCTATGGGCTACCCCATAGGGAGTATGATGGTTCTCGGGCCAACTGGTGAAGACTGACTCATCTCTCCATTGCCTAGGACCTGGACTTTCCTCCTTTGGGCCTTCTGTGGCAGCTCAACTACCATGAGACAATTTCTGTAGCTGTAGGTTGTTGCAGCCAACGGTGTCGTGTTTTTCTACAAGAATCCCTGGGTGTGTGTCCCCTGGGCACGTTGGTAGAGCATGTGAGGCCACAAAACCTGATGGGAAAGTGCTGGAGGACTGTTCAAAGGGAATGACCATACTTGATATGGTCTTTGTAGTGGCCGTCCATAGTTGATCCTGGGCCTAATTATCCTCTGCTGTGGGTGGGTTTCTTCTTTGAAAGGGTGGAGGGAGTGAATTAATATGTTCAATGTGGTCAGGGGGGCTGCATCTGTACATTCCCAAATCTAATAAACTAAAGATCATTCCCAGTTAAGAGTCTGAATGTAGCTACCTTGAAAGATAAGAGGGTTCAACTATGTGTAGATGGGTTGTGCCATGCCAGAGAATGGTCCTGGGCATATTTAATTTACTAATAGAGTTGTGCCTTGAGGACATAAGAGCTCTGCAGCAAACTAGGGAATGAGACAAGCCTTTCTCTTGAATTTTGGGGAGAGCTTAAGTTGGTTTGTGGAACATGAAGACTGTGTTTCCTCTGCAGCTTCCTTCCTGCTTGCTATAAGAAAGTGAACACTTGCTATAAGAAAGTGACACATGTAAGACCTCTGAAATCCAAGAATACACCTTGGCAAAGCACACCCAGGTCTTCTGAGGAAAGTGAGTAACTTCTGTGCCTTTGAGGGTCTTTTGAATATTTAGAGCACAGAACTAGATGGAATGCCAAAATAACTGACATCGGTCCTTGCTTCAGACGTTCCTAACAGACTCCTAATAACATTTTTTTGAACTCAGAAAATAGCTGTGGGATCAGGATGTGTGAGGCCCACATGCTAAGATGGAGGTATTTTTGTGCATGGACAAAAATGAGAAGAAAAGTATAAATGAACAGATTGTAAAATAAGCCTGTCAGTGACAGTAAATGAGGGATGTGCTGCCTTAATTACTTATCAGGAAAGATTTACTGAGAGTGAATTATAGAAAGGTTTGCAATTCTAGGGGATAAAAATCAGTGAAGTTCTGCTGCTGGCACCAACTCATGGCTAATTTCTATCTAGGGAGAGCCTGGCTCCGTTAGCTTTTGAGGATACTTAGTGGAGTGATTTGTTTTCTTTGTGGAAATGAGCTCCCGGACTTTGAAGTTTTATTTAAAAGATATTTAAGTTCTAAAAAACTTGCACAACTGTTTTCAGCACAGTAACAAATGTTGGAGTGATTGTTTAATGTGAAGATAAAGGAGGGCATAAAGAAGATGAGGCTAAAGAAGAAAAGAGGGAGATGAAGTTGATAGGTTTCCATTTGGAATGCGGCTACAGTTGTCATGCAGCACTGGGATCTCATGTTCTTATTCTGCTCCGTGGGCAAAATATCCTGCCAGACTACATTTCCCATCACACTTTTCAAAACAGATCTGATCTCCTGCCATCTGTTTAACAGAACAGGCTTCTGTTCCCAGCTGGAGCCTTGAGATACTTGCTTCTACAGAAATAATAATAAACAATAATAACACAGTGTTATCTTTTTCATTCTTTTGTTCTTTTTTTTTTTTTTTTTTTTTTTTTTTTTTTTTGGATAGAAAGTGTTAAAGTACAAAGAGTGCTGTGGTGCTTTTATAATCACTTGTCAGTTCCAAACTCATCTCTGGACTTATTTATACCATAATTATCTCTCAGTGACATGAATGATGAAGTGAAAATGCCATAAGTCTTCATGATATTGGATTCTGTTGGCTTAGGCCATGCCAAAGAAGCATCATTGTTTTGAAAGGGGTGGGGAGAGAATGATTAATTTCCTTTTCTGAGCATGAAAGACATTATGTGAATCCTTCAGTGCTTTCACTGAAGATTGGGCAGGTAATTGTGGTAACCTCTGCTTTTTATCTTCCTGCTGACATCTTTAGGTGTCGTGTAAAGTACAAGTTTTGATGCTGATCGCATTTGTTGAAAGATGTGGTTTGGTAGACTAAACTTTTCTAAACTTCAGAAGTATATATGCAGTACCATATGAGAGTCACACTGCTGGAAACAGGCTTTCCACACAGGGCCTAAACTAGAGAAAAGAAACGTCTTTGTCTTCCTCTAACCAGGAAGTCCAAGTGTCTGTATTTCCATGGGGTCAAGGTTGATAGAGCAATCAAATTTGATAGATATCTTAAAAAGAAAAAAAAAAAAAAGATGGATCTTGAGAAGGCAGTTGGAGAAGATGAGCTTGTTTCTGCAGGTCACCAGATTTTTGCATTTTTTTCCTTAGTCTGATGTCTACTCAAGCTGGTTTTCTCCACTTGATTTGGTTTTCTAGCTACTGCACTGGCCTAAGGAAGTGTACGAGAGCACTGCAAACATTTATGAATCATATATATGAAGACACTTCCAGGCTGTAGGCATGTTTAAAACCAGACAGGCAGGTGAAGTATACCTAAATACTCTCAGAAAAGACTGAAAAAATTTACACTGCTTTTGGAAAAATACTGCTGCTATTTCCCAGCTTTTGTACTGCAGCAAAAGCAATCAACAGGGATGGGGGAATGTGTGGGATCTGGGGTCAAACCACCCTGAAGGAGTTTGGACTCAGAGAGGGATGGGGAGAAAAGGAGGAAAAACTCTTCCCTAGTGGCTAGGACAATCATCTTTAATTGGAGTCCACATTTCTACAGGAGCACTTCAAGACAGTCAGTGAAGCCTCCAGGTGCAAAAATGTTGATTAAGAGCTTTTACTGGAGAAAACCAGTAATGACAGTTTCAGTCTGATGGCATTTGGATGGTTTTGAAAGTTCCAGAAAACTGATGGTCAGCATGTATTTATTTATTATATGCATTGTCAGGCATTTGGAGAAACCCAGACAATGAAAAAGGAGTATAAAGGCCATAACATTAAAAGTAAAATGGAAATAACATTGAAGACCAGAAGAGGAGTTGACCGCTTATGTTCTTATGATTTTGAAGGCTCCTCACTGTCAAGTCAATAAAACAAACAGCACAAAGGGTTCAATGGGTGGAGA
>NW_020799095.1:150360786-150370583 GCF_003259725.1 Athene cunicularia
ATTTTTTTTTTTTTTTTCCCTGGAAAATGTCCTTAAATTCCGTGATGTTTTTAGTTGACTGTGGTTGTGAGAGAGAGAAAAAAAATATCCAACTGTTCCTCAACAGCAAAGATCCTTAATAGAAGTAGTGTCTCTAGGATGTGGAGACCAAGTCTTGTGCACCCTTGGTAAGCCTGTTAAACCAGGGGGCTTGAACCTGCATCGTTCCCATTATATGTCATGATGTGGTGCTACTCTCGTATAGGTGGTTGCTTGTCTTGCCTTTTAGAAGTTTTTCTTTTGATATCAAAAAAATGAAATATGAATAGGATCAGTGAGAGGGTTATGAGAGAATTAGGAATAATTCCTTGCTTGAAATTGTATTTCACTATTCATCTGGGACAGAACAGCTCTGGTACTGTGAACACTGTCCTGAAAGATGGAAAGGACGCAAATGTATAGACCTGAACTTTTTCAAATGGTGTATTTTACTCGCCAGCACTGGAAAGTTCAAGTTTTGACGGGGTTGCTGAACTGAAAAGTTCCTGCAACTGGAAGAATTTCTCAGGGCGGGGATGTTCTCCCTCCCTCCCTCCTACAGCCAGCAGGCTGGGATGGAGTGCAGCAAATGCATGTAGGTTATTGCCTCTCTTTAACGTTTTCTCAGAACCGTCTTGGGACCTCAGGAGCAGTTGCCCATGGATATGCAGTGGCACAAGAGGCACAAATCTTGGCTGGAATCAAGTTTCTAGAGAATCATGATACCCTGTGATAAAACCTTTATTTAAACTCCAGATGTAAATGTGATGAATCTGATTTTGTTCTCAGTGGATTTATGTCCTGAGGACAAAAATATATATGCACACTTTATGAACTCTTTATTTAAGAGTGAATCCTCTCTGGATTATCATATGAGAATTCAACTAGATTTTGACATCTCTATTTCCATTGCTAAGAATGGTGACTGTAAGACAGAAAGTCATTAGAGCATGACCGTGTCTGTGCATCATGATATATGAGCGGTTTTACATCCCTTTTTTTGCTGTGTGTTTAAGAGTTTTGCTGGTAGACAGTAAATAATCCATGGACAACCCTTTACTAGCAGTACTTGTGGCATTGCCTGAGAATAACCAGCACCAGCTGTTTCTGGGGAAAATGTCTCAGTGGGCTTTTATTCAATTATTGATTATTTACTGAATATTATTAGTGGTTAAAAATAGACGTTATTTGTTAGTTCACTGCAGCTGCATAGTCCTTCACTGACAGGCAAGCTTGTCTGATTAGGAAAATAAAGGTGCAAAGAAGGGTTGAGAAGTGTTAAATAACAAGAAAAAAAAAATCCTAAAGGCTAAAATAGCATGTAGGTAGAAAACACCTCATCCGAGATGACACAATAAATCAGGGCATTGCTGTAGGCATTAGGATGTGCTGAGCATTAGGATAGGGAAGATATTGCAGAGGACAGGAGTTTAGGGCATACCAATGTCCTAATTGAAAAGACCAGTGAGAAGATAAAGGGGTGGCTCTGATCTGCATTACAAAGTAGATCAGGTTGAATGACTGCAATGGTCTCGTCTGGCCTTGAAATTTTGTGTCTGTGTCGGTGGAAGGCTTTCGTTTCAATAATTCACAGCGAAGAGAAAATTCTGAACAAATGCAAAAAAAAATTGCAGTACAAGCCTGCTAGGGACTCTAGGATTTGGGTTTCAATATCTGAGCTCTTTAACTTTCCTAATGAAAATGCTAATAAGTTTTTAATTCTAAACTTCAAGCCTCATTGCAGACAATCATCAATGATATATTCAATTGCAAAATTCACAGAGGGCTTCGTAGTTATATAAATCATTCAATTAAAGAGAAACTGCACCACATGACTGAATCAACTGAATGGACGTTGAGAGTGAATTCAGTTTTGCAGTTTTCTTTAAAAGTATTGTGTGCAGAGATACTTGTTATTAATTTAAAAACAAGCAAAATTTCAGGATTTTTTTTTTTCTCGTGAACTGAAAAAAAGGAATATAATAACTACTACGTATCTTTTAAATGATAATTATTTCCTTGTTTTTTAAATGTGTTTTGAGCCCTCAGCAATTCAGAATGTGGCGTTTTTTTTGTTGTTGTGCGTTGCTAAGTATTTAGATTTATGAGTTTGCAGCTGTCTTTAAGTGAAAAATTAGCGGTACACCTTTCATTTGAATGGCACTCATGACAAAAACATCAGCGTTGCGATGTCTGTGAGCAAACACGCATTTGCTCCCTCTGAAAATTGTGTGTCATCCATAACCTTGTTGTTACTCTTCTGCCACTCATCTCCAGCCCTCCTCACCGTGCTGTTTTGTGTAGCAGGTTACTGCTGGCTGGTGGAGCAGCTTTTGGAAATTTGGTACCCGATAGTGCTATACGTGGTTGTTCTCTGTCTGTTCACGACAGGCGTATTTAGCCCCATGAATGCACACATATGGAATAGTACTGGTACTTCAGTCAGTTTTTTCATCCCGCATCCATTACATTTGATAGTATGGCTTTTACGCCTCGCCTGAGTTATGTTGGAAGGCGGAAGCTGAAGCGTGTGTACTCTCACACCTCAGATCACTTGCAGTGCTCAAAAGGTTAAACACTATTTGCGAGAGGCAAATAAATAAATATAAGACTATGTAGAGCATGTGAGCAAGACAGATTGCTCAGCGTGTTACAGGATCAATAGAAAGATGGAAAGAAATACGGTCTTCATTGTAATGATCGTGCTTCTATAGCCTGAGGCATCAAAAATGTCATAGTGTTTATGCACGTTAATAAAAATCTTAGCAGTAATTCTGCCCAGCCTCTCCATGCACAAAACCTTTGCTACAGTCTGTCCTCTGAATCACCTTTAAGGAAAAAAAAAAAAAACAAACCCTCTTTGCTTTTCATTTCTCTTTAGGGAGGGATAAGGTTTGCCCTGCTGTGGGACTTGATGTTGGTGGATAACATGTGATGCATGTGTCATGGTGCATGGGAGTTTCTGAAGTGCTCAGGAGCTGTCTAATTAGAGGCAAGTGGGAAGGAAAATGGATTGGATCGAAGGTTTTGATTCTGACGAGTACCTGTTTTAAGATGCATCCCTTAATCATTAGCTTCATATTACTTGAAACCGAAGGGAAATGCCTTCCTATCATATTAATCTGAATATGTGGAGACTTGACTGCAATTTCTCTAATTAAAATGACCTGACTGGGATTCCTTTCTCAACTGATGGCAGAAGTGAAACATTTCAGCCTCTCCTGTTCTAAACAAAATAAATGCAAAATTGAAGGAAGTGAATAAATACAAAAAAAAAATCTTTTTGGCTCCGTTCTCACTGGAGATTTGTCAACTAGAAAAAGAAATCCTTGGGTATCATCTGTAGTGACCTCCCACAGCCCTTTGTGACTGTTTTTCAAAGGTGGGTGGGATGTCTGGTCTTTCACATGGGTGCTCCTTTGAATTCAGAGAGCAAAAGTCAGAGCTTAGTGTCTGAGTGGCTCAATCTGCACAACAGCCTTAGGTACTTCAGCACCGGATCCTCTCGGCAGAAGTCCATTCCTCTAGCATACCAGGTCTGCATCCGTCCATCACCAGTGATGTGGACCTGTGATGTGGACAGCTGCAAGACTATAAACAGTGCTTGCTTGTTGAATCGGAGCCAAACACTGAATCGATTTAATATCTCGAGTATTTGATCTATTTTGGCCTAAGAATATTAACATACTGTGTAAAAATGGGGCCAGGAGTCCTGATCAGCACTGAACATGGCTTGACAGTGTGGGTTTGAGGATGAAGTGAACTGAGCAGTGCAGAACCAACAATTACCATTAGTGGTACCTGAGCATCCAACCTCATCTGAAGGCTGGATCTGAGAAGTGCTCAGCATCCCCAGCTGATCTTGGAGTGCCACTGTGAAACAAACCAAGGAAAGTAAATATCAAGAAATTATGAAGCTCACCAGAAAGAGGAGGGAAAGAGAAGCTCTGGTTAGAGTTGAGGGGTGAAATTGCCCAAGTTTGACACAAAGGATGGGATTTGGTCTGACGTACACATCTAAGTAGTCACAGACCTAGTCACTATAGGCAGTGGAGCACAGAGAGTTTGCCACCACACTGGTCGTGGTGCGTTTCAGCTGTTAGCTTCCAGCCTTGACAAAGCAGCTCTGTAGCTTTGACTAATGTGGAACAGCACCTTTATATCTAATATCTCCTACCTTTTCTACTGCAGTTTAACCTGTATAAACAAAATTTTCTATACAACATGCTGTTCTTTTGGCACTCATATAATAATGCGGATCAGATCCCATCTCCCACACCTCTATTTCAGGCTCAGGTCAAGAGAATCTCTATGTATGCAACCTGTATGAGAGGAAAGAGAAAGCAGCTGGGATATACTCGATGCATGTGTGTTCTCGTAGACATGTAATTGGCTGCTCCCTCTGCGCTGGGGTGGAGCCATAAATCAAAGCACAGTTATAAAGGTGAATGCTAATGCTGAGTGACACTCACACCCTGGAGGCTGGTAAGCAATAAATAAAGAGCTTTTCTTTCTCCTTAGATGGCGGTGATGTATAGGCTAATCCCAGGTCTGTAATTCTTCACTCTATCCTGCCTGTGCTTTTCTCTCTGGCTCCAGATGCTGACATTTTGTTTATGAGGGTCTTGATGGGGTTTGTTCTGCTCCTGGGAGGTCTCATCTATAATTTACTGCAGCCAGATTTGTGAATCTGCTTAAGCAAAGTTATTCACACCCAGAACTTCTATTAATCCTAGAGAAAATAATTTTAATTAGGTATAATGGGGTTCTGAATGGTCTCATTTGAGACTGGTAGTTTATTTCTTTGTAAGACCACCTAATCATGATCAAAAATCAGATCTTCCTTTATCAGGCATGGGCATTTTTACTGCAGTCAAAGTGTCTTTTCTAATTATTTCTTCTCACTTTTTTTTTTTTTTTTTTTTTTTGGGGGGGGGAGGAGAAAAACAAAACACTAAAACTAAATAACCTGACAATATAAAAAAGATTTTTAGTAGGTTTTTTTTTGTGTGTGTGGTTTTTTTTTTCTGTTTTTGTTTTGTTTTGTTTTTTAATGAAAAAAACCCCACTCAAAACATTTCAGCATGAGAAAAAGTCTCAGTTGTTGTAATGCACAGTCAATGGCTGTCACTTACAACGCATAAGATGTCTTTTCAGATCTACGTCATCTTTTTACATTTCAAATTTGGGTCTTGTATTTTGGGGTGCTGTGAGTTAGTTTTCAGATGAGTATGCGCTTGCTGCAATATTATAGAGCCAACAACCTGATGAATACAAGGAGAGGTTCATGTAAATGGATCTGTTTTCAGGCAACATGAAATATGAAAACCCAATGTTTTTCAGGTCATATATTTCCTTTTGACTGTCACTACTTCAAAACGTTTAAAAATCTATTTTCTTTAAGTGATATATTCCTTAGGAAGAGTGTATAATTAACCTGACAACCTCTGTCATTTTGCTTGAGATAACATGTGAGTTGTGTGGTCAGCACTTGTCTTGAATATATTATCCAGCAACCTCATAGTATTAATATTTTTATTTTTTTTTTTATATACAATATTATAAATTATGGCCATATGTTATTTGGCTTCCCTTTCTCTGGGTCTCATGAGCATTTTGTTGTGATATCACAGAACCATAGAATCATACAATGGTTTGAGTTGGAAGGGACCTTCTGCACTAGTCCAACTCCCCTGACATGGGCGGGGACAGCTTTTACTATCAGTTTTCTCAAAGCCTCATCCAACCTGACCTTGACCACTTGCAGGAATGAGGTTTCCACATCTGGGCAACCTGTTCCAGTGTCTCACCACCCTCACCATAAAAAAATTATTAGTCTTATGTCCAATCTAAATCTACCCTCTTTTGGTTTAAAACCATTGTCCCTTGTCTTGTAACTACAGACCCTGGTAAAAGCTCTCTCTCTGTCTTTCTTATAAGCCCTCTTTATATACAGAAAGGCTTTAATAATATCTCCCTGGAAACTTCTCTTCTCCAGGTTGAACAACCTCAACTCTCTCAGACTTTCTTCATGGGAGAGGTGTTCCAGCTCTCTGGCTGTCATTGTGGCCCTCCTCTGGACCTCTTCTAACATGTCCATGTCTTTGCTGCACTGGATCCCTGAGCAGAACACAGTACTCCAGGTGGGGTCTCACAAGAGCAGGGTAGAGGGGGAGAATCACCTCCCTTGACCTGCTGGCCACGCTTCTTTTGATGCAGCTCAGGATACGGTTAGCTTTCTGGGCTGTGAGTGCACATTTCTGGCTCGTGTCCAGCTTTTCATCCACCATTATCCCCATGTCATTCTCCACAGGGCTGCTCTCCATTTATTCATGATATTGGGGATTGCCACGTCCCACGTGCAGGACCTTGCACTTGTACTTGTTGAATTCCAGGAGGTTCTCATGGGCCCACTCCTCAAGCCTCTGAAGGTCCCTCTAGATGGTGGTCGTTCCCTTGACTGTATCCACTGCACTACTCACCTTGGTGTCATCTGCAGACTTGATGAGGTTGTACTCACTCCCACTGTTTATGTCGTTGATGAAAATATTAAATAGTATTGATCCCAGTATGGACTCTTGAGAGATACCACTTGTTGGTGGTTTCCACTTGGACTTTGAGCCACTGACTATAACTCTTTGGATGTGGCCATCCAACCAGTTTCTTATCCATCTAAAAGTCCATCCATCAAACCCATGTCTCTCCAATTTAGAGGCAAGAATGTTGTGGGGAGTGGTATCGAATTCCTTATCCAAGTAGATTACATCAGTAGCTCTTCCCCTGTCCACTGATGCAGTCCTTCTGTCTAGGAGCAGCCCTTCGGGGGAGTTATACAGGCCCTGAAGATGAATCAGGGAGAAACCCGGCCATAAACTTGTTAAATGTGTGCTACAGCACTGGATTCTGTCCACATTTAATTATGAGAAGCTGGCATTAGCATGGTGGTAAGAAGAATATAGAGCAATGCATTTGTCCTATACCAATAATGTGGTTGATGTGAAACAGAGCCAGGGCTCTAGTTTTAGGCTCTAACCATTTTGAGAGATGTGAGTCATTATAAAAGACTTAACTGACTACAAATCACTGCTGAGATTCTTACGAGATGCAGGAAGCAGAGACCCTCAGAGGATTGACTCATAACAGGCATTTAGGTCCTAAAGACGGATTGATATATCGTTTTGCCTGAATGCATCAGTGCCAGTAAGAAGGGCAAATCTGAATTTTATGTCATCATTCACTGGGGAAGTAGTTACAGTATGACATGTCAACCATCTTGATCCAACCTGTCACCCAGCAAGCCATGCATCAGGGTTTTTTAATTTATTAAAATGGCTGTTTTATTTTCCCTTTTAAAAAGATTTTATAAACAGCACATTTGAAGGCTGGTATCAAGTATCTTTTGCTTCATTAGTTTCTATCACCATATCCTATTGTCTTAGAGCAAGGTAGGGAATTATAAGGCCATTATAAGGATCATAACTATTGCTGTCCATAAAACATACAAGGATGAATTCAGAAAATAGTTCCCTCTGGATCCAATTAGCAAATGAAGTTGATTTTTTGGGTGACTTTTATGTCTTTCTCTACAGTGGGCATTAGGTTTGGACTACTCTAGACCTAGGTTTCCAAGAAGATATAATCTTTTTCCACCCAGTAATTTTTTTCTGGACAGGAAAAAGAGAAGTAAGACATTTCTCTAAGCTTTCTTGCCATCTGGTGACTCGATCAGAGCTACAAGTAGGAAACATTTCAGATACCTAAAAACTGCAGATCAGCAATCTTTATATCCTGATAGAGTGACTCCAGCAAGTTCTGGATTCATTGACTTTTCTGCACAAATCGTTTACTGGGCCAATGCTGGATGCCTCTTCTTCTAATGTGAGGATTCAGGGAATGGACAGAGAAATGGGAGCTTGCACAGGATACCCTTGGAATATTCTACCGTGGCACATTGCAGTGTCTTGGGCATTTGGTCCCAGGTACTAAGGCTCCTAGGATTGCTCTAGAGAGGGAGGTATCATCCTGCAGTGTGTCAGAATGGAGTCAATACTCTGTAACCCTTTACTTCTGCTACCTGGTACCTGCAGTTATAGATACGCATAGTTCCAGTCCTGTGTTCCTGGAATAATCATTAAGCCTGACCTTTTCAGAAGGGAAATATTTTATTTCCTTTGAAAACATCTTTTACTTATTACGTAAGTATTTATAGTCTATCAGGTAATGTACTACAGTAAAAAATGAAGTTGGTTTTGGTTCCGTCAAAAAATACTGAACCTAATGCAGGTGGTCCTGATTTTAACATTTCCTCTCTTGAGACGTGCCTCAGAATGTTTGTCTTCCCGTCCTTTGATCAGTTTTGTGGCCCTCCTTTGAAACTTCCCTGGTGTACAAAATGCAGAGTTAAATTCCATGTATCACACCTGTACATTTTATCACTGAGGATGGGAGGGGCAAGAACATCCGATCTTCCCTCAGCTCACATGAGATGACTGTACATTTTCAGAAAGGCAGTTGGCTTTTGATCCCTGCTGCCACTGTGCCGTTCTTGGAGATCTCACGGAGCCTGTGGTGGGACTTTGCTTTACTCAAACTAAGAGCGACTGATCTGCAATGTGGAAAATAAATACCTGGACATGAGTTATCAGGAAAAAGAATGTGAGAATGAAAACATGAAACCAATTAAAAAAAAAATCAGAAAGCTTCAAAAACATTGATTTTATGTAGGACTTTCATAACTCAGTTTTGGGGGGTGAAGGTCAGCAATGTTAAGATAGTCATTGGGTGGGGGACACTTCACTCTGCCTATGCTCTGTCAGCCGCATGGTGAGGCTGGATGGCAGCCAGTAACTGAGCCCTTGGATTCAGCTATTTTCTTTTCTTTTTCTGTTTTTTGAGTGTCACACTTACAAAATTAGATTTTTATCATGAAACGAAAAATTGATGATAGGGAAAAAAAAAAAGAGATGGTATGCAATCTATCTTCTCCTTTCAAAAATAAAATATTTTAAGTGATTTATGTAAGTGTGAAAAAACAGATCAAACCTCCGTGTTGTTTTCGTAAAGAAGAATTGTGAAACATTAAGGATCCATTCTGGAGTAGTTCTCTTTCCATTCCTTCATCATCACACACCTTCCAAAAATTTACTATGCGCCGGTACAATAGAGTTCCTGTCCCTGCTCACCTTTTATTTAGGTCTAAACATTTCAGGAGGGATTACTGTGTGTTGGAAGGGTTTTGTGTTGGAGGAGCATTAGAGAAAATGCTGACAGTTCTAGGTGATGGGGTGGGCTGGACAGGGCACGCGTGCAGCAGCAGGAATGCAGCTCACCTGGCATTTGCTTTTCCCATGCCATTAGCTGGGGTCCTGCTCTCAGGGACAAAAGTAAAACTTTATTGATCTTCTAAAGGACTTTTCAGGCATGTGATTGGGAAAAAAAACACGTGAACCAAAAAGGATGTGAAATGTGTTACTGCACTGTATGGCTGAAAACTGAGCCAAACCCCAATGCTGAACGCTTCCAGCCAGCAGAGTTGCCTCTGCTCAGCAAATCCTGTGTTAGATTGCTCCCAGGGATTTGAGCTCTCCAGATCTGCTCTGAACCCAGACACAGACAGGCTGCAATGCTCAATGTGACATGGAGGCGGCTGTGCTTTCTGCTCTGGTGCATGGCACCGTGTCAGTGGTCAGAAAGGAAAATGTAAGCAGCAAGACTGGTGTTTGGCTTCTCAAGGATTTCCACCAGGGTACTGACTGAATTTTCCAAGCTTCCCCCCCCCC
>NW_020799095.1:150370633-150434541 GCF_003259725.1 Athene cunicularia
AGTGTCACACTTACAAACTTATTTTGCCTTCGCTTCTATGCAAAGATTCAGTACTAAGATCAAAGCACAAGGTTTGAAAACATAAATTCTAAGAGCTGTTTTCACTCCCCTAAAAAAAAAAAAAAAATATGCCCAGGAAATCAAGTCCCCCAGAATAGGAAAAATTCCCTTTAAAAATCTCACAGTGCTCCCCACTTCATGATTTTTGGGGACTGCCTCTTGATTTAGGTGCACTTGGCAGAGATAATGCTGACGAATTATCTTTTTTAACTGCACAAGGCTTCAATGAGACTGCTGAACAATGCCAAAGGCAGAATTCATTGGGAAACATTAAATAGTAAAGTTTAATATGTTGAAAATGAGTTTTAAATTGATTAAGGTTTATAAACAACACAAGCTTGGGTTTTCAATTTTTCCAAGTTTGTTTTTACTTGTTCCTTATGAAAATTAATCTATTTTCTTGCATGTCCTTTTTTTTTTTTTTTTTTTTTTTTTTTTTTTTTTTTGGTACCTTTTATAGGTTGGCTTGATTGCTGTCAATTCATTTCTTTAATGTAAGCAATTAAACGGTTGATCGTTTTGCTGGCTTTCAATTATCTTCCTGCCTGACAATTGCTCCAGCTGTAACTAATTTTCCTTCTTTATGTTCATAATCCCAATCACATCAGCTGCGTCTTGCAGACAATGGGAATGTCAGGTGTTAGCTGAGGTGAAGGAGAGGGAGTTGGAGAGGAGGCAGTGGTTGGAGATCGGGTTCTCTTGCTTTGTGTTCCTGATCATTTTTGCTGGTAAGATCTGAGATGATCTTGTGATGACGTTGTGATCCCTAGGTTAAAGTATGATGTGGCTGAGACTGAGCCGACTTCCAGGTTGTTAGGTGAGGTGACAGCTTGCTGGCTGTCAGATGGAACAGACTGTCATGCCTTGCTATATGTTTATAGAGAGTGTCAGGATGTATTTCTTTGCAGAAGGAGCTGTTGGGTGTTGGAATGGGCTGCCCAGGGAGGTGGTGGAGTCTCCATCCCTGGAGGGGTTTAAGAGTTGGGTTGACTCTGAGGGATCTGGTGGAGTTGGGAACTGTCAGTGCAGGGTTAATGGTTGGACTGGAGGAGCTTCAAGGTCCTTTTCAACCTAGCTGATTCTGTGTGAATTCCTCTGGCATACCCAATGCACAGATGACTATGGGGTTTACTATAATTCGGGCTGTGGGCCAACTGAAGTGTTTCTGGAGAACCTGAACCTACCTAAGAGCTTTGAGGGAATGGGAAAGGGTGGAAAGAACACAGAGTCCAGGACCTCAAGCCTGGGACAAGAACTGTCAGTCCCTCTTCACATTGTCATAGAATCCAGGAATCATAGAATGGTTTGGATTGGAAGGGCCTTTTAAAGATCATATGGTCCAACTCCCTGCCATAAGTAGGAACATCTTCAACTAGATCAGATCACTCAAAGCCCCATCCAACATAACTTTGAATGTTTCCAGGGATGGGGCATCTACCACCTCTCTGGGCAATGTCTTCTCACTTGTTTCATCACTGTGATTGTAAAAAATTTTTTCCTTATATTTAGTCTGAATTTACCTTCTTTAGGTTTAAAACCATTGCTTCTTGTTCTATCACTACAGGCCCTACTTAAAAGTCTGTCCCCACCTTTGTTATAAGCCCCTTCTAAGTATTGAAAAGCTGCAATAAGGTCTCCCCAGAGACTTCTGTTCTCCAGACTGAACAACCTCAACTCTCTCAGCTTGTCCTCACAGCAGAGGTGTTCCATCCCTCTGATAATTTTCTGGTCCTCCTCTGGATCTGCTTGAGCAGGTCCATGTTTTTCTTGTAGAGGGGACTCTAGAACTGGACACAGTGCTCCAGGTGGGGTCTCACCAGAGCAGACTAGAGGGACAGAATTGCTTCCCTCACCCTGCTGGCCACACTTCTTTTGATGCAGCCCAGAATACAGTTGGCTTTCTGGGATGTGTGCACACATTGTCCAGCTCATGTCCAGCTTTTATTCCTTCACTGTCACCAAGTCCTTCTCCTCAGTGCTGCTCTTAATTCTTTCAGCCCCCAGCCTGGATTGATATCAGGGGTTGCTCCAACCCATGTGCAGGACCTTGCACTTGGCCTTGTTGAAACTCATGGGTTTCACATGGGCCCACTTCTTGAGCTTGTCCAGGTCCCTCTGGATGGCATGTCATACCCTCAGGTAAGTCAACTGCACCACTCAGCTTGGTGTCATCTGAAAATGTGCTGAGGGTGCACTTGATCCCACTGTCTATGTCACTGATGAAGATATTAAACAGTACTGGTCCCAGTATTGACCCCAGAGGGACACTGCTCATCACTGATCTCCATCCAGACATTGAGCCATTGACCACCACTCTCTGGATGTGACCATCCAGCCAATTCCTCATCCTCTGAATAGTCCATTTATCAACCATTTATCAAATCCATATTTCTCCATTTTAGAGAGAATGATGTTGTGGGGGGCCATGTCAAAGGCAGAAGTCCAGATAGACAACATCCATAGCTCTTCCCTTGGCCACTGATGTAGTCACTCCCTCATAGAAGGCCACTAGGTTGGTCAAACAAGATTTGCTCTTGGTGAAGCCATGCTGGCTGTCTTGAATCACCTCCCTGTCATCCATGTGTCTTAGTATAGTTTCTAGAAGGATCTCTTCCATGATCTTCCCAGGCACAGAGGTGAAGCTGACAGGTTGGTAGTTCCCACTGTCTTTTTTCCTACCCTTTTTAAAAATGGGTGCAATGTTTCCCTTTTTCCAGTCACTGGGGACTTCTACATGACTATCACTTCAAATAGCTAAGTTCCTTTAGGTTGTACCATTTTATAATCTCCATCTCACTTGATCCCTGCCTTCTTCCAAACACTGTGCTGTGTTGGCTGCTTCCTGAAGCCACGGGTAGGTGCAAAGACACTGGACCAACATGTTCCCTCTGTTAAAGGTATGAGTTTACTGCAGTTGTAAGGTCCCTAGAGGAGGAGGGGGTGTGTGCTTGGGGAGATGTGTCCATTTTGCTGCCAGCATTTCTGCTTGTTTGTGGTAGTACCTATGATAATATGTGTATAAACAGAATTCCCAAGCACCTTTAAGATCATAAGATTTGTCTTTCAATGCTGTTTTTCACGGAAATATTTTGCAGATGGTATTTCCGTCATGGAAATGACCTTGTAGTAGAAACACCGGTGCATCAATCCTGGTGAAATTTGGGACAACTGTCTTAGGTACATCCTGGCTGACATGGCCGTTGTGAGCAGTGACAGGCATTGATGGCAGATGGATCAGGTGAGGGAGTTTGTGTAACTCCACACTTTCTGGGCATCTTCCCCATTTAATTGTCACTCTGCAGGAGAAAACAAGAGGTTTCTATTGCAACACTGGGTCTTTCAATTCAGACTATCCATCCTGAGGTCCAGAGGTTGAGCCTTTGTCGTTGAAAACTCTTCCAGGAACACAAACCAGTTATCTATTTTTCAGAAAAGGTTGTATGTTATTTTTCTTTTTTAGTGTATTGCATAATGTTGGAATTTTTCAGGCTACCCTGAAGCTACCAGGCACCTGCTGTAGCCTTTGCAACAGGAAAATGCTTCTTGCAATGAGAAGAGGTTTGAATCAAGTAGCCAGTGAAAACTGTGGAAAACTGGACTTAGGTCAGCTTATTATTTTGAAGTGCTCAGAGAGGTTATTCACACTTTGGTGGCTGGAATCAGGTGACAAGCTCCATTCCCCTGGTGCTCTCTATTCTTGTCTTGATTATTTAGTTCAATACTATATGGGGCTTAGAGTATAGAAAGTGAGATGAAAATGTGACCTGGCTCTCATTTTTGTGAACCCCAAATATTGTGGCAATCCAGTGCCAAACTTGCTGATGGCAGAACCACAGGCATCTCTCCCATCAGGACAAATACTGCAACAATTAATTGCAGGACTAATTAGCCAGAGAAAAGCATTATAGCACAGATATCCAGCTTCCTGGGTGTCACCTGACTTTTTTTTTTTTTACAGCATGTAGCTCTGCCCAGAGTCGTATCAGCATGTTCAGAGCCACCTCAAGGCTCTCTAACATAGCACTGCATACTCTGATGGAGATGCATGTTCCAACCGTCTTCCTCCCTCACCTAACTGCCACTGCCTGCTGCAGTTGTTTGGAAACATTGAATATTATTTTTCAGAGTAAAGATTAAAGAGATGGGTCCTCACGGCTGGAGGATTTTTGTGTTAATGAAATTCACGTGTTGGAAATAACTCACGTTGAATCTGATTATATTTAGAAAAAATTCCAAGGACCTTTCTCTGGGACGGGCTTCATTATGGGCAATCTTTCCTTTTCCTCCTGTTCCAGCTATGTCTCTGGTGTTGTAAATACTTAATATTGAGCCTAAGTGTCGTGGTAATTGAAATCATCCACACTACACGTGGTCGTACAGGCAAAAGAGGCTGCAAACTGGAGCTTACATGTCTTTGAGCTAAGAGCAACTGAGAACTAGGGACATCACAGCTGCTTTGATTTTTCTGTCTGTGCAAGGCACTGATTACCCTTTCCGTGCTTGCTGGAGACACCTGTGCAGCAGATAACTCTCTCTCAAGAGCTGAAGAGAGTTATACATAAACTTGTGCCTGGGAGCAACGTGCTGTCAGGGAATCTTACTGTCAGTTGCCCCACGCTAAAGCCCTTTTTCATGTATCTCAGAAGAACAGTTTAACTCCAAAAAATGGTTGTGGAGGCTCACTAAAGGATTTTCACAGCTGCTCTGAACACCCCCACCTCCCATCCCTATATTAGAAAACCTATTAAACAATGGGAGCAAAAAAGTAAGCAATTGGAATTGGACCACGGAGGTTACAGAAGACAATTTGTAATAGTGTTTCACAGCCAGAAGCATGCCGTTAACACTGTCTCTCACTTTAGCACGGACCATGGGAAAGATTTGCTAGCAGTGGGGGGGGGATCTTTGTATAGAATGAAGAAAGATCTTTATCCACAGTTTTCAGAAAAAATATAAATGTAATTAATGTAAAACAATACATTAGTTTTACCATATCAGGCAAGTCTGTGAGAAATGCAGTGGAGACAGTCCTGTCATTTCCAATAGAGTCAGACACATCAGGTGAATACTTGAGATATATATAGTAAAGGAAGAAAGAAAGAGAGATAACAGAGAAAAAGCGGAAAGGAGTTGTTTCAAAGAGGTAGTTATCTGACAGACAGTTGTGTCTCTCTGAAAACTGTTCTGGCTCACATCTCTTAACATGTTCAATGAAACATTCTACGGCAGTGGAATATTTCACTCATAATAACTCACCTCTGAGAGGTACCAGAGGAAAGTCAGTCTCTGTCTTACATTTTGTCAATAGTTGGGTAACTTGCTGTGCCAGGAGAGCCTCAAGGAAGTGAATGGGGAAATCTGTGTTGCTTTTCTCCTCAGGGATTTTACATAATGAACAAATATTGTCAGTGCTGTTGAGGATGCTACATTTGCTAAAGACTATGGAAAAATGGCTATCTCCCTAAATGATGATCATAGAATCATAGAGTTGTTTAGGTTGGGAAAGACATTTAAGATCATTGAGTCCAACTGTTGACCTAACACTGCCAAATCCACTGCTAAACCGTGTCCTTAAGTGCCATGTCTACACATCTTTCTAATACCTCCAGGGATGGGGACTCAACCACTTCCCTGGGCAGCCGGTGTGATGGATGCTCTTGATCCTTCAACCAAATTAGTGGTAGTTTGGAACAGGCTCCAAAACAGGTAAAGACCTAAGCTGTAAATAGGCCAAGAACTCCTCTAGTTTCAAACTGTTCTCCAAAAACCCACAGAAGAGCAGAATGACACCATAAGCATCAATGCATATAAGCTTGGAATGCTGATCATGTGATTAACACATGAATAGTAGGTACATTTTCCAAGACTCATTTATCAGAGAACAAAGAAAGTTGTGGGTACAAGGAATCTCATACATACACTCCCCATCTCATGTAATTTGACTACTAGCCAACAACTTTATTCCGTAAATATGCCAGCCTAAGTGAACCTTCATGGAACTCACCTAGCTAAGCAGCCTGGCTGCATGGCAGTGATCTCTCTTGGAAGTTGGATGCCTCTCAAGGTTGCTCTTTGAGGCAGAGAGACCTTTTACCAATGGCAGATCTTCGGTAGTAAGTGACCGATATGCATAGCCTTGTAGTATGGTGACTTGGATTTTGTCTTGGTAACTTTCACTTGTGCATTGGTAATTTTTATTTTGTCTTGGTAACTTCAATTTGTGCCTTGGTCACTTTGATTTGTGTCTTGGTAGTTTTGAATCAATGCTCAAATTATTGTGCCTACAGTAATAAAGTGAACCTTGCCATTGAACTTTGTCGAATTGCACTTTTACAGTATCATATTAAAACCACTTTTGCTAATACCTTTGACAATGGTTCTTTAAGTGTTCTAAACCATCTATTCATGAAAAGTTGGCATAGTCAGCAGGATGGCAAGTAGCATCAGTGATTACTTAGAGAAGCATGGAATAAGTCTGACTCCCAAATTCTCAGAAGAATGGGCTTGTGTTCACTAACATGACTGAGTTGCTATTGAAGAAAAAATTAAATCAGCAAGAGGAAATGGTTAAAGGAAAAGGAATTATTCGGAAGATGTTTGGCACCTGCCTGTCAGGATAAGAAAAAGTGTAATAGAGACAAAATTTGTGAGAGGAAATGGAAGGCAGTTGAGTTATTATTGTCTCTGCAAACTGAACAGCTATAGAAATAGTTAGAGGAAGAAAAAGAGAAAATACAAAAGTTGGAAGAAAAGATCAAGATGATGCTCGTGTGGGCCACATCTCCCCAACACCATGCAAATTAAGAAACTAAGTGTCCCCAGAGAATGGGGATGGCGATATTTGGGGTGATCCTGATGATATTATGATGATGGAAATGATGACCCCTTGTTCCCCTTAGATTACTTTGAGTATGAGACTAGACCTATCATTAAAGCAGAATACGTTCTGATTGCAGTTTGTCCTCAGTGACACTTGGTGAAATTTCTAATAAATACAGGATCACAAATTTCAGTACTAACACAACAGGATTCTAAGAAGATAGGTATTCAACCTGGAAGGCAGAGAGTTAAAATCACTGAATTAAACAGAGCAAGTGTCATCTGCCAAACCGTGAAAGTTAATTTATGGCACCAAGGTGAGAAGTGAAAGTCATCTACATGCTTTAAAAGTAAAAAGTACAAGGAAAATACTTTGGATTTTGATGTTTTGACTGGCTGAATCTGGTGCTTGTCAGATGGCAGTGTATGGTTCGTCAGTGCAAGCACCCACCCCAACCCTGGTAGGAATTGGGAGACTACTCTGTGTGTACTCCACACAGCCCCTGCACCCCCCAATTTAAAAACTACCAAGGCACTGCAGTATCCGATCTCTGCTGCAGAACAAAATGGAATTTCTGATGTAATAGCAGACTTGGAAAAATGGCACTTTATTTCCAGAACTCACTCCCCATACAATTCACCTGTCTGGCCAGTCTGAAAGCCGGGTGGGAGATGGTTTCTGACAATTATTATAGGTGCTTAAATGCCAACATAGCTCCACTAATGGCTGCAATACCCAATCTTGCAACTTGAACAGTCACACTACAAGCAGCCACTCATCCATGGATGGCCATGCTACATGTCAGAGATGTTCTTTATGGTCCCCTTGCAGGAGGAGGATAAAGAGAAATTTGCTTTTACTTGGGAAGGTATATAATACACCTTCAACAGACTCTCACAAGGGTATAAACCTTCACCCATGATTGCTCATGCTGTGCTTGCTAAACTTTTACAGTCTCACTTCCTCAGGGTGTAAAACATTGTCAATATATAGATGATATTCTAATCGGAGGGACCTCCCCTGAAAAAGTGGGAGAAGTGGCAGCAGCACTGTGGGAGGCCCTATATAAAGCAGAAGCCGAAGTTCCATCTTCATTTCAGGGACCGAGCAGACAAGTAAAATTTTTAGGTATATGGTGGATTGCAGGTAGTGTGATAATTCTGCTGGACACCTTAATTAAAATAGAATAATTACAGATGTCCCTGTCTAGGAAAGAATCGTAACAATTTATGGGTACTTTAGGATACTGGGGAAAACATCTACCCGGATTTTCTAGCATCGCTTGTCCACTGTACTCACTTTTTTGAAAATGAAAATTGTGGAAATGAATCCAAGAACATGAAAAGGCAGTAAAAACCTTAATACAGATTTAAAAACATAGTAGTCACTGGGATCAGTGCATCCCCATGACCCTGTTATAACGGAACGGAGTTTTGCAGAGCATGGTGGTTATTGCAATCTATTCCAGACCGGGCTGAGTGGGCCAAAAAGGCCTTTAATGTTTAACTTGATTGCATTTAAAGAGACAGAACAGAGATAATCCAAGTGGGAAAAGGGATTTTTGTCTTTAATCTGGGTAGTTAAACAAGTGGAGTCACTAAGGAGTAACTCATCCAGGAAAACCCGTCTGAGACCTGGAGATCAGGTTAACCATCGGAGGATTGCTTATCCTTCTCAGAGGAGTAATCATCACCAGCATGAACTAAATTGGATTCACACATCGACAAGCTCTACCCCCAGGGTTGAGACCCTAATTTCTTTTATTTATCAGTACCGTAGCTATAGTACATTCTGTATTACACATGTTTCTCAGTTGTGGGTGCAATCTACTGTAACAGGAATTATTAGGGAAGGTGAGGAGGGTACCTTGTCCACCGAGATTTAAAAGGCAATTTGGGATAGTGTGACTCAGTTCAAAAGGGATTTCCAGCCTTGGTGGCATCCAGCTAATTTCACTTATGACCTCACTGACAGTAAAGCCACAGCCTATTTTTTAACATGCAATGCTTCGGTATACATCATATACCCAATCACTGCGCTGGGATTAAATCACCATGGAATTGCCCTCTATCCACGAGAACATAGAGTATGGGCCCAACAAAATAGGAACAAATGTAAACTATTGTTGTTGATGCATGTGTTGTATGGGAACAACAAGGATTTCTTTGTGAAAGTAATATTATTAAGGTCCAAGACATCTGTCTTGACACTGAACACAGTTTGAAATTTTGAAATACATCCTGATGAAAGCCCTAAGACTCTACTTGCAAATGGATGTATTTGTATGAGAACTTTGTGATTCTTTAGTTATAGATGATACTGCTGTATAGACATATAAACACGCAAATATCTGGATTGGTAATTTTATTGAAATTATGGGATGTGACTTCAACTATTCAGCTCCTGTCACAACTCACCAATTGCTACAGTCTAGCTGTACATTGTACATCGATTGCCTGCCCTTATTGGAATGTGCCCCACATTGGTAAGAAAACTGTAGCAACTTTCTCAATTGCTAAAATGAATTTGGAAAAACAAAGAACCCTGATTACTATCCATCACGATGAGAAACACCATGTCCTAGAAAGAGTGAAGAAGGAGAACATCACCTGTGGGAAACTCTTTTTGGATGGTCACCAACAGCAACCGGAATTTTGAATTTGATGCTGCATCCAATTGTAGTTTTTTTTTAGTTTTGACCTTATGATGTTTACTGCTTATAGTCATTCTGTATATCAAAGTTTGGCAAAAGATGAAACAAATTATGTCAATCCAACATGTAAAACATACACAGTCAACTGATTCTGTATGTGAAATGGTATATAACTAACATTGTCACACTTAAATTAACAGCTTATAAAATAATTGTACTCTTACCATTTATCTGCAATATGCCACATAGTTATGACAGAAACAAGAGATAACTGTACTCTGCCACCTAGTGAGTTAATAAAGTGGATTGACTGTAGTTATGGGTGGAGTCTGACGGATGCACTTGACCCCTTAACCAAAATAGTGGTAGTTTGGCACATGCTCCAAAGGTGGTAAAGGCCCGCTTCCCTGGGCAGCCTGTTCCAGGGCTTGACAACCCCTTCAGTGAAGAAATTTTTCCCAATATCAAACAAAACCTTCTCAGGTGCAATCTGAGACTGTTTCCTCTTATTCTATTGCTTGTTACTTGGGAGAAGAGACCGAAATCCACCTTGCTGCAACCTCTTTTCAGGTAGTTGTAGAGAATGATAAGGTTTCCCCTCAGCCTCCTTTTCTCCAAATGAAACCCCCCCCCAGTTCCCTCAGCGGCTCCTCACAGGACTTGTGCTCCAGACCCTGCACCAGCTTTGCTGCTCTTCTCTGGACACGCTCCAGCACCTCGATGTCTGTCTTGTAGTGAGGGACCAAAACTGAACACAGGAATAGATGGGCAGCCTCACCAGTGCTGGATACAAGGGGATGATCTCTTCCCTAGTCCTGCTGGCCACACTATTTCTGATACAAGCCACGATGCCATTGACCTTTTTGGCCACCTGGGCACACTGCTGGCTCCTGTTCAGCCTGCTGTCAACCAACACCCCCAGCTCCTTTCCCGCTGGGCAGTTTTCCAGCCACTCCTCCCCAAGCCCGTAGCATTGCGTGGGGTTGTTGTGACCCAGGTGTAGGACCTGGCATTGAGCCTTGCTGAATCTCATACAGTTGGCCTTGGCCCATCACTCCAGCCTGTCCAGATCCCTCTGCAGAGCCTTCCCACCCTCAAGCAGATCAACACCCAACTTGGTGTTGTCTGAAAACTTACTGAGGGTGAACGCTATCCCCTTGTCTAGATCATTGATAAAGACATTAAACAGGACTGGTATGGCAATATTTGTGTAAGACTGTATGGTTTACATGGTAGCACTTCAGTTGTACTTAGGTCAGACTCGATGTGACAGTGATCCCTCAGCTCCTAAAACTTGTGTATGGAAGAGATGCAGAGAACCAGCTGTTAGTGTCCTGCGGAGCACTGCATAAAACCCACAGATGAATAAAGCTCTTGTGCGATTTGTCTGAAGAGGGATCTGTGCAAAACTGATGCACGCAGTTACACCTATTTCAAAGAGACATTTTAGTGTCCTGAGAGGTATTTATTTGAATGGTCTCCTACTGAGGCCTCCACAAGGAGCTTGCAGCTGATGA
Source organism: Athene cunicularia (assembly GCF_003259725.1). Lineage (NCBI taxonomy): Eukaryota > Metazoa > Chordata > Aves > Strigiformes > Strigidae > Athene > Athene cunicularia. Next base: position 150,381,684 of record NW_020799095.1, read on the forward strand.
TAAATCTGCTAATAGCAGCTAACAGAGATGCCTCTCCATTCTTGACCTTTGAAGCAAATGGCTCTATAATGCTGTATAACAAAACAACCATCCAGGTAGTGTCTGATGGTTTTGTTTTTTTTGTTGTTTGGGTTTTTTTGGTTGTTGTTTTTTGTGGTTTGGGTTTTTTTTGGTGGGTTTTTGTTTTGTTTTGTTTTGTTTTTTTTTTTAATGAATATGGCAATAAATATTGTGTCTTGATGTAGCCAAAAGTAAGCAGTCAGACCTGATGGGCAAACAGCAGTGAGTGGAGAGGTAGCTGGTGAAGGCACAGCACCTGACAGTTTGCATAGAGGAGCCAGCATCATCTGGGGAAGCATATGGTGGATGCCAGAATACTGGAGAATGCAGTTCACAGTGCTGCTAAATTACTGTCAGACTCAGAGATGAATTCACCCCAAATTTGACTGATGAAAATTCAGAAGCAAAGAAAGCCACCTTCAGGTTTTAGTGCTTTTAAGCCTCTGAGCAGAATTTTTCATGGCAACAAAGTCATGCATGCAACTCACCAGTCGGAAAAGTCTATTCTGAAATGTAAATTTACTGAATGGGAGACATCTGATGGGCTCCGGGAACTGGCTCTGGTGGCTTTTTCCCTCTGTTACACAAAAATCAGGGGATGATGTAACCATCAGAGCAACCACGCAGGGTGTGGGATCTGTTCCTGGCTGCTGGTGTTACCTTCAGCTGGTTGTTGTGCTCTGGGTCCTCATGAAGGGCCAGGGCTCACAACCTTAAGGCATAATATTAGTTGTTAGATGGTAAATAGGAACCTGGAGAGAAGTGAAGATGAAATCAATCAACTTAGTGTCTGTAACTCCTTCTTACCCATAGAGAGTACGTACAGCAGCTTCTCTGTTACCTGAGATGCCTAAAATTGAGTGTGAGGTATCTCAGCCTGAAATCAGTAGGAATTAGGCCCTGAAAAACTTTGAAGGTCACTCACTTTGCCTAGTTTTTAATATTTAAAATGAACCCAAGTCATGTTTTCTTATCTCTGAGAAATGTCAATTGTATTACAGACTGCAGTCGGGCACTGGGATGCATGTGCTAGCAGGTAATGTGGCTGGTAGTACAAAAACCATCCTTCTTTTTATTGTTATGGACTTACTCCATTTAGGTGACAACTCAGCCAGATAGACCTCATCCATCCCTTACCTGACCATTTTTTTTTCCTGATCTCCTTTCTCAGCTATGGGTAATTGTGACTTACTCCAATGATCTCACAACGGCAGCTATGGAGATAGATATTCTGGCAGTGTTACTGTCAGATTTATATCATCTGAGAAATATTTTCTCCAAAACAAATGAAAATAAAAATGACTTGGGTAAAGAAACAAACGACTTAACTTTGTCTTTCATTTTAGGATCGCTTCTTAGCTTTACTCCAGAAAGTCAGTCAGGATGCCTGCTTGTTTATATTCCTAACAAGATGAGCATGGCTGGGCAGTCAGAAACTGCGAGGTAAATCACAGGTATGGTGATCATCCTTCAACTCCCATTTTAGACATCTCTTTCCTTGTAGTAAGACGAAAAGCCTAACATTAAGCAGATACATTTTAATGAGACTTGTACTAGTTGAGTTGAGCTAGAAGGCATTTAAGCAAGTTGCTGGATTGTCATTTGTATGTTTCTTTTTTCTACCCTATTTGGCATAGCAGCTTCCTTCATGCTATTTATTATAATACTTGCTAATGATGATCTTCCCCTAATTTATTCCATGTTGCAGTCCATCTGGTGCTCTAAACTCCAGTATAAGTTTTTATAAAAAATGAATTTCAGAGCTCATTCAGCAATTTTTGTTGGATTTATTGGTTCTCATTGAACACTTGGAAAAACATAAACAGTATGGACCAGTTTCTCATTTTGGTTGTAATGATGAATACATATATATATTTTAGTCATATTGATGGATATGTACGCAATGAATCTACTGCTCATTCATAGCAGTAATATATATACACACACATTACTATTCCAATAATACAACATATAAGTCATTCTAGGTTATTATAAGTGAACCCAGAAATTCAATACATCATTTTGTTCCTTTGAGACTTTCAGCTATAAATCTCTGTTTGACATGAAATTCTGACATTTATTTCCCCTACAAGGAATTAACTGGGAATATTTTGGCCCAAGCAAGCCTAAAATATATTCTATCCATGTTAACAATATCTGACAAAGATTTGTTGGATAAACTTGGGTGTCCTTACTGGAAAAGAGATGCATATTCTTTACCAGGTTTAGTGGAACTCTAATGATATTATCTGTGTTTGCGTAACAAGAACAAAAATATACACCATGACATTGAAGAAATCTGGGTATTTCTATCTCTAAATTTTCTGATTGAAATCACAGAAGAGTCCTTTACCCATCACTGATTTTCCTTCAGCAGCTGTTGCAGAAAGTGTTGGCACTGAGCAGTTAATTTTTTATATACAGTCAACCACCATGTAATAGGAGATGCGTGTCAGCAGGGTCCAGATACACATCACTAGTCTCGTTGTAATCCAGAAATCTTTAAATTGTCACTCTCTAATGGAACAAGAAATGGGTATTCTAAATTCATACAGATTTATAAACATTCTCTCCTGCCATCTGACAGATATATGCATCACCTGCAGTTTTCTCATTCTTCAGCTCTCTCCTATAAGCCATGGGAAAATGATGTTCCTGCACCCTTAACTGCAGAGGTGAGAAATCTTAAGAAGGTCAAGTTAGAGAGTCTGAGTGAACTGGATGACTGAAAATGAACCACAAAGGAAGAACAAGCCGCTTAAATTGATAAATCATGAGACAAAAAAATTACATGGGAGCTTTCATTGTAGGTGACTTACTCGCCTTGTGTTTGACAGGGTCGTCACTGGATGCCTTTATTTTAGGGCAGAGGGTCTGCTGTGTGGCATTGGAGTAGTGCACAATATTCTGATTTTGAATAGTCAGGACAAGACAAAAGGGTTGTCAGAAAACCATTTCTCTTCCTCATGTAAGAAGCTGGCATTTCATTACAGAAAACAATACCCTCTGCCCACACAGAGGTAATACGTAAACCTCTTAAAACTGTATTTTGGGATATTGCTTGCAGAGAAGAAGGTTAGCATTCACTCCTGAAACTGGGAATAATTTCCATTGAACTTCATTATTATCATGAATGATGCCCGATATAATCCACAAATAAAAAGATTACTTTACCATTAGAATTCACCCTGATAGCCCTATATTGACTCCACTTATCTTTTTGTTTGACTGAAATGCATCAAAATTTGATGTGACAAATGGAGAATCCATCATTTCCTTCAGGGAATGTGCTATAATCTAATAATCTTCAGCCTTACAAAAATGATGACTAGCTTCTAATAGGAAGTGGTGTGGATTTAGCTTCCAGCCATTGGGTTTTGATCTGCATTCCTTCTCCAAACTGATGAGTTTGCATCTAATATTTCCCTGCATGAACTTTCTCATTTTCTCTAATGAAAACACTTTTGATTTTTTTTTTTTTTTAAATATAAGTTCAAACTATTTGATGTCCTTAATGGTGGTATTTTTTCCATCCCTCAGAACTATCTCTTTCTCTGCACAGAGTGTTAAATTACGCATCTGGCCAGATGTGGAAATGAATTCACCTCCTAGTAGATATCTATGGATGCTCCTGAAAGCCTGTGAATATCTGCTCATACCATGGGTACAGGGCTCATGTTCACTGGACATCAACTCCTTCATTTCTGGGCATATGGTCCCGTTTGGCTGCATTGGAAGACATGTTGCTTACATAGTTCTGTCTTAGCCAGTGATCCTAATTGCTCTGAGTCCAGAGCTGAAAATATCTAACATATGAGTAAGAAAGGGGAACAGTGATATGGCTACTTCCCAGCTGTACTCATGAAATTGCTCAAGATCAGCATCAGTTGATGGGTCATGGAAGAACTACAGTCTCTTCCAGCCTCTCCATTAATTCTGCTCCTGTATTTTTATAATCCACCAAGCTTGGTATTGTCTATAATCAATAGCAGCAAAGGTGGTTTTGGTGTTTATTACACGATCATTGACTTGGGTGTGAAAGCAGGTCTGATAGAGAGCTGTGCAAGTCTTGCTGTTGGCATTGAGATCCCTCAGAATAGTCTGTCTTCAATTTATGGGTCTATAGTCTTGCCCAGATATCAGGCTCTGTGGTACTGAATGCCTCATACAAATCTTCTTTTACCATGTCTGTGCAGATGCTTTTGTCAAGGATGTGTAGACCTGAAAAATAACATACACTCGATAATGTATACTTGTTATTACACTAGCAAGTGTATACTGAGTTTGAGTAACACCACTGTGAAGGAGGTGATTGCACTCCTATAGAGATTGGAACATTCATAAAAATGAATGAGAACTCCTGGGTAAGGCTGAGTTGATAAAGGACATTGGCTTTCGTAATTTCCACAATGACCCTACTCACAACTCCAGCCACCCCTGCTCTGACAAAGAGATTCCGAAATGGAGTCTGCATAAACCATCTCCTCCATAGAGGAGCACATCGGCATGTGTCTGACGACGAGACTCTTCTGACAAGATCTTGGTTTCAGATTAGATTCCTTAGATTTGATAGAGAAGAAATCACAGGTGTAATTACCTGTAGAAGAGAAATAGGAAATATATTTGTAATGCATTTATGGAAGATTTCATTACTGATCACCATTTATTCAAACTTATCCAAATAAAAAAATATAGATATGCTGAGCTTTTCTCTGAGCGCGTGTATCTATGTGTATGTATCACTACAAACTACTTATGCTGTGTAAATAAAAAAAACCCACACAGTGGCAATATGAGGTGTTCAGTAAGAGATTATGTTTAGCAAACAACAAGCATCTGTGAAATACATTTTTGACTGACAATCCTGAATATAGCTATAGATAGCTCCAGCAATTTGTGCTCAGTTTGAGCCTTTTGTGATTAAGTTGGGTAAGTTACCAGCTACAAGTAATTTGTAACTTTAAATTAGTACAAGACCCATGACATTTCTCTTTTGGGACTGTTCTGGTGAGTGGTTCACTGACATCATCTATACACTGAAACAGGTAAAACTGCTTTGGTCAAACTCTATCCATCAGTTACCTGTTTCTACTGCTTCCTTGGAAGCCAAAAATGAGATGGAAAAGGAGCAAAAAGGCAAACTTCTGTTGAAAAATCGTCATGTTTTCGGAGTTTTCATTATTTCTGTTTAATTCTGTCTTTCATTGGAGAGATCTAAAAACCAGTAAGTGTTAATGTTTTATTTGCCAGCTCCTCTGCACTGGAGAAAGCGATTATTAGATGAACAAACAGAGAAAGCTGGATGGAAGTTTTAAAATATTTTGATGTGCTTCTGTCAGCTCGCATCTTGTCTGCTAGCTGCCAGTTTGTTTGTCAGCATGTGAAAAGAATACTAGAAGGAAAGCAAACTCCAAGGGGACTGGAGCACCTCCTGTATGCAAGACAGGCTGAGAGAGTTGAGGGGGATTCAGCTGGAGAAGAGAAGGCTCTGGGGAGACCTTATAGCAGACTTACAGTGCTTAAAGGGGCTACAGGAAAGGTGGGGAGGGACTCTTGATCAGGGAGTGCAGTGATAGGATGAGGGGTAACAGTTTTAAACTGAAACAGGGTAAATGTAGGTTAGATATAAGGGGGAAATTCTTTACTGTGCAGGTGGTGAGGCCCTGGCACAGGCTGCCCAGAGAAGCTGTGGCTGCCCCCTCCCTGGAAGGATTCAAGGCCAGGTTGGACGGGGCTTTGGGCAACCTGGGCTGGTGGAAGGTGGCCCTGCCCATGGCAGGGGGGGTGGGACTGGATGAGTTTTAAGGTCCCTTCCAACCCAACCCATTCTGTGATTCTATGATCTCAACTGCCATTCCTTATACACAAGTTCCCCATGCCATGACACTCTGCTCCTGTGATCCTCTTGTGCTGCCAAACCAGGAGGGAAGTTAGGGCTCCCCATGCTTGATGAGAGCATGGAGGCAAGAAGTTGAGTCCAACTCAGAGGAAAGAAACTGGGCAAGTTCTGTGAAAAGCACATCCCCTTTGGGGCCCACTACCACCAGCACCCCATGTCTTGCTTAGCAAGCCGAGTTCCTGGGCGCTAGAGCATCCCTGCACGGTCGTCTATGTCCTTCTCCCACCAGCTTATCTTGTTGGAGGGGACGCAGGAATGGACTTGTATTTGTGTGCAGCCCTGATGGCAAAGTGGGTACAGATTTGTACATTTGACAGAGTGTTTCATCTCCTGAGTTATAATTATATAAATAAATGCTGAATTTCTCACTGCAGTATGCGTATCCTTCAGGAACTCCTGAAAACGTAATGACGACCAAATTGTCCTGTAGGAAATGATATAGCAACGGTATAGCAATAGTGTAGCTTAATGTGGTACCTCAGAGGAAGAAAGATTATTTTATTTAAAACACAACTAATTTCAGTCTCTCACACTCTCAAGCACTGAGGTGCTTTATAGAGCCTGACCAGCATTCAGGCACTGACACTTGTATCCGGGCTCTCTGTCCAGGATTGTTTGCAATGATGTGAAGGACAAGGAAATCAGTTTTTGAGATCTTTCCCACATTTCTGGATTTTTCTTAGGCTTGTGCTGGTGGTTTTGGATGTGTCTCATTATATGGTCCAGGAGCTGACAGTGATTAATCTCTTTAGCCTGTCCCACCACCGTGAGTCATTGGGATTTAGTCACTGCCTCTGTTTCAGAGCTGGTTGTCATGAGACATTGCACAAAGTTTTCTGCTAGGGTCTCAGTGATTTTTTTTTTTTTTTTTTTTTTTTTTTTTTTTTCCTTCTGGTGTATTGCACCTGTGCATTCACATTCAGTTTACATTCATATCGGTATAAACATCTCTGCTACAATTTATCACAGCCCTAGAAGATTCCTGGGCTTCTATTTTCTAATACATTGCAGGCACGTTGGTATGTGCCAGCAAAAAGATGATAGCTACTTCTTATGATTCATAATTTTTCATCTCACAGATCTCCCAGGCTCCTGGTAAAGCTCCTAGTGTTTCAGCAATATACTACAGCAAACTTTCCTCTTTCCTGGCCCGGAACTACAGCTTACTCCCTTCTACAAAATGATTTTGTCTATAAATTCTAATCCGAGCCAATCTTCATATTCTCTCTATTTTATTGAATTATGGTGAGCTTTATGATGTGCCTTACTACTTTTTCATCCTCTATTCAATTTATATTATGCCTGTTTATTCAAGACAAACCAAAAAAGTTTGAGAAGAAAGTGAAAAGGAGCTTGCCGTTGGTAGGACAAAGTAATATTTTGAGTAATGGGAAAAAAAAAAAAAAGTATTGCGTTCACTTTTAAATAATATTATAAATACTCTTTGTGTGAGTTGTAATAGTTTTCCACTGACTTTGTAGCTGTATACTTATCAAGGGCTACCTCATAGGTTAATCAGAACTTTATTTGTTATGTTAGAGATTTCAGCTGACATCGGTTAGAGACCTTCATCCAAATTCTCTGTGTAGCTTTTGTTGTTGGGAGTGGCAGCTGTCCCTATCCTGAGACTAAATAGCATAGTGATCAATGACAGATAGTTAATATGAAGTTCCGTTGCACAAATCCCACTTATGAGAAAGTCAGGGTCTTCAAACGAAAAGTGAGTTGTGCAAGAATGAGGCAGACAATTTTAATAAGATCAAATTAAGAAGAAGAAACAAACATAGCTCAAAATATAGTTTTTGATTCACAAGCCTGTTGGCTTGCCAGAGACCTCAAAAGCATGAATACAAATCACAAAAGTTTAATTAGAGGGCATTGAAAATGTACAACTTGGACAGATAGGTAGAGGTAGTTTATGGATTCTATGAATTTTTACACATAGGAGCAGCCTCAGGTTCACAAGCCCTGGTGCTCATGGGGGACTTCAACCACCCCAGTGTCTGTTGGAGGGACAACACATCAGGGCATAAGCAATCCAGGAAGTTGATGATAACTTCCTTCTCCAAGTGATAGAGGAGCCAGTGAGGAGAGGTGCTGTGCTGGACCCTGTTCTCGCCAACAAGGAGGGGCTGGTGGGGAGTGTGAAGCTCAAGCGCAGCCTTGGCTGCAGTGACCATGAAATGGTGGAGTTCAAGAACCTTCGGGCAGTGAGGAGGGTGCACAGCAAGCTCACTACCCTGGACTTCAGGTGAGCAGACTTTGGCCTCTTCAGGGATCTGCTTGGCAGAGCACCATGGGATAAAGCCCTGAAGGGAAGAGGGGCCCAAGAAAGCTGCTCAGTATTCCAGGATCACCTCCTCCAAGCTCAGGAGTGATGCATCTCGACAAAGAGGAAGTCAGGTAAGAACACCAGAAGGCTTGTGTGGATGAACAAGGAACTCCTGGACAAGGTCAAACATTAAAAAGAAGCCTACAGAGGGTGGAAGCAAGGACAGGTAGCCTGGGAGGAACACAGAGAAATTGTCTGGGATCAGGTAAGGAAGGCCAAAGTCTTGATAGAATTAAATCTGGCCAGGGATGTCAAGGACAACAAGAAAAGCTTCTAGAGGTACATAACTGATAAAAGGAAGACTAGGGACAATGTGGGCCCTCTCTGGAAGGAAATGGGAGACCTGGTTACCCAAGATATGGAGAAATCTGAGGTACTCAATGACCTTTTTGCCTCAGCCTTCACCAGCAAGTGTTCCACAGCCACACTGCCCAAGTCTCAGAAGGCAAAAGCAGAGACTGGGAGAGTGAAGAACCATCCACTGGAGAAGAATCATAGAATTGTAGAATGGTTTGGATTGGAAGGACCTTAAAGTTTATCAAGTTCTAACCCCTCTGCTGTGGCCAGGGATACATTCCACTAGACCGGGTCACTCAAAACGCCATCCAACCTGGCCTTGAACTCTTCCAGGGAGGGGGCAGCCACAACTTCTCTGGGCAACCTGTTTGAGTGTCTCACCACACTCACAGTAAAGAATTTATTCCTTTTATCTAATCTAAATCTCCCCTCCTTCAGTTTAAAACTGTTACCCCTTGTCTTATCCTTACACTCCCTGATAAAGAGTCCTTTAAGTACTGGAAGGGGAAGTATCTGTCAGGGAGAATTTGCCCTTAGTGAAGCCAGTTGCCCTTAACAAAGCAGCATGAGCTCCTACAAACACCAAAACCTCACTTTGTTCAGTTATGCCTGGTGCTTTATAGTCCATATCACAAATTTCCAGAATTCTATCTGAGAAATTAAATAGGACCTATCATCTGGTTCACAGTGGGTCCCACAAATCCTTGTGACTCAGTTTTAGTTCGTAAGGGTCCTGGTTTTACTAATATCCACTGCCCAATACCTCAAAGATTTTATGAATGCTTCTTTCTAAAGACAACTTCAGTAGAGCTCAGTAAACACTGGGACTGAGCTTGAAATTGTCTATAAGATATAGCATCTTCCTTTTTTTCTGTGTGAAAGTGGTTTTTAGTAGGATTAGTAGAAGAAAATACATTAATGGGTCCAACGGTAAGGAATGATATGGGAAATTTGTAAGGAGGATAATTCATCCAGTTATAATTTGAACCCTAAGCTGTGTGCTGTTATGTGTAACTGCAGTCTGGCACTATTAATTAATTTTGTTGGGCCCATCAAAGAAAAGCAGACTAAATCATGCATTAGTATACTTTACACTTGGCATTTCTGGGTCCTTCAAGCCATTCCAAGTGGCCTGAGAGTCATTTCACATTATGACAATTTTCCTTTAAGTTATGCTAAGTCAAGTGTGGAGAATTAAAATTAATTATTCAATGAAAACAAAGACTGAAATATGATCAAGTTTGGCTGGTTTGTTTGTTTGTTTGTTTTTCTCCTCTCTAGGCACTTTAATTCCCCAGGCTCTGTCCTCCTCTTGTGTATGGCATTTTGAAAGGCAACGACAGATTGTAAATTCAACCCAAGGTTGCTGAACCATTCAGCAGAGTCAAGGGAGGCCTGATGAATTTCTTTTACACGTCCTGCATAAGCGTGTATTATACAGTCGTTAACAATGTGAGTGATAGTCTGAAGTTCGTTGCAGTTGTGGTATGATCAATCATTGTACCTCCGTTTATACAGAAAATCTCTGCACCTCCTGTCAGTTGCTGAGATGCCGTTCTGCATAATCTAGTATCCTCAAGGTAATGAGGCTGGATGTGTGTGATGTTGACAATAAGCTTCAGCTTCAGCAATTGTAGTGTGTGAATATAGGTGTCCAGGACTGCTTGAGATGCTGTGAGGGTGTCTGAGACAGCCACGTATAGTGGTTAGATGGGGCTTAGGGCTCTAATAGATCAATGCCATTGGCCTGGCAACTGGATGCCCTTTCATATTGTTATGGAGTCATAGATCTTTATTGTCCACAGCAGTCTGAGATTTCCTTAAAACAATTGGTTTAAAGTACCAGAAATTGGAATAGGAAAATTTCAGATAACCTATACAGAAATGTTAAGGAGTACAGGCTTTGTGCAATTTTTTTCTGAGTCTGAGTCATGCAGTTCTAACAGGAAGGTACTCTACGCTCACTCTAATCTGATTATACAAAGTGATTTTGCACAGAAACCTCTAGCTGCCCAAGTTTAGCACCTGTTTCCATTTTTGTCCTCATTGCTTTTAGTGTGTTTTCTCTGAAAAAAAGGAGAAAAAAAAAAAAAAGGCACCTAGTTGAATCTGTTCTCCATATGTTTGCTTAGAGCAAATAGAGTTCTAGAAAGAAAATTGGCTACTCTGAGCTTGACCAAAAGTTGTACTTCAGTGCTTCAATCTGTTCTCAGAGGGTTTAGGAAGTGAACCAACCGTTCCAGAGGTCAAAGCACACAGAGCCACAAAGCCCCTGAGCCACAGAGGGCACCAGAATGGGCCAGGAATTTTGCCTGTACCAGTTAACTAAACATTGCCAGGACACATTCGCCAATCCAGAACGCAAATGCTTTACAGGGCAAAGCTACAGCTGTAGCCAAGTCTACGATGAAACAAGCAGGCTGGGCAATCAGAAGATAGTGCTCCAGCGTGTTCCTGCTGAGTTTGCAGGTGTACAGAAATTTAATTTGGTCTATAATAACTCTGCCCTCATCACATCGCTGAAACTGAGGCACAAAATCAACAGTTCCGGGCAGACGACAAAATTATCTTTGTTAGGGTCTTTTGCTGCTGGTATTTACAGGGAGATAAAGAGAGAAAAAGGTTGATTTGGTACCCTGCAATAGTATGCAGTTTAAATACCAGCTAAGGAAGAAAGTAATAACACTGCAAATGTCTCTAAAGTGTAAACGGTTAAGGCAGGGAAGAAACAAGTGAAGGGACCATCATGAATAAAGAATTAGGAGTAATGCAGGGACAGTGAAGGCTCTCTATCAGGAGGTTTTAATGGGAAGTGCTGGTCTTCTTCTAACAGGAAGATTTAATGATTGGACAGATCATGGTGTGGAAAATGGCTTTGAACCCGGAGAGACTGATTTATAGATATACATGGCTTAAGGGAGCTATTAAGATTTTCTGGCTTATTTGCCTTCACTGTTTACCCAGGGCTGTTTAATGTTTAGTTAAGGTGGACAGGTATAAAGACTGCTCAAAAATCTTTATTCTTCCCTAAAGCTTTTCCTTTTTTTCAGCAGACTTTAGTTTGTTATTTTGCCTTTGTATTTATTTTCTCATCACCTGACTGATGTAGAAGGAATTGTTTAATATGAGTGGTAGATTTGTACACGTCCACCCTGTGGGCTGGAGGTATGGCAGGTTATGCTCAAGTGATTGCCAAAGGAAGACAACTGCTACTAGCCCCAGGAACATGAAGTCTCAGGGGATTTTAACATTTAAAGTGGACCTCACAGCAGCTGCTACTGCTTGGTTTAACTCATGAACACCCACAGTCCACTCAGCTTCCTACAAATAGCTTCAGCAGCCTGGGAACAACTTGCTGCCTCGGGTGACATGAAAAACCCAGAGGAGAAGTATGAAGAGCTGCGTGCTCAGGCCTGACATCTTTTTACTGTTGATAGGGTAAGAGAAATGCTGGCAGCAGCAATGGGCAGTGAGCAGCTCCAGCTCTGGAGTACTGGATGTGGGGATGCCACCTAGGAATGAAAATCAGAGAAGAGTATTGGAAGAAACACTTCATTATTAACCACGCATAACATGCTAGTGGGGGAGATTATTCTTCCAAGTAGGTTTCTCTTTCTTCTTTTTTTACATAGTTCCTTTGTATGTTCGTTATTTGCTAAAAGGCAGAATGATTTTCAAATCATTCGGGCTATCTGAAAGCTTCCCACAGTGATTAAACATCTCCTGCGTGGAGTTTTCCGTATGCACCCCATCAGAACATCAATCTCTCTTCACCTGGCACCATAGTGAAGTGTTTTAACTGGATGTCTTTATCGGATCGCTGCTGACAGCCTGTCAAAGCATTCTTGGGGAATGACTCATTTTGAAATGGCTTTCCTACTTTCTCTTCTCCTTTCACTCTTTCTTTTGCTCTCTTTCTGTCTTTGTGTCCTTAAATTATATGATATAAATAGCTCTCGAAGAAGGAGAATTTGAAAAAACAATGCATTTCGTATAAATCAAGGGGAGGATGTTGCTAGGGCTGGAATTCCCTGAAGAAAAAGGTGCATCCAAGCTGGTTTTTTGCATAGTTCTGTATACGAGCGCCATAGTCCATCAAATCAATGATCTCTCCTGACTGCTGTCATGTTTGTGATGGTGGCTGGTTATCTCACTGACTATTTCCTATGCCACTCCTAGGAGGAAAGTTTGTTTCCAATCCTGAGTATTTCTTGTTAAGACATTCAGCTGTTGTAATGCATGATGACTGATCTTATGAATTTTTATCTTACAAATACATAGCATAGGAATCACACTGTTAATCAGTACTAGGAAAGGTATTTGAATCTGGCTGTTAATGCCCTGATACGTCTCCTGATATCATGAAAAGTTGAAAATTGAATTCCCCTGACAAGGAATAGTCTCCTACACTTTCTTTGCATTTCAATGCTTCTGGCTGCAAGTTTAAGGACTGTGAAGAATTCTTGGTTTCTATTGAAATTTTCCCTTTGTGTTGGAGGTCGAGAGCAAGACAGTTTTTATTAAACACATTTCCATGGGATGAACATTCTGTATCACTGGAGAAGGAGTACTGCCTCCTGCAAGGGGCATCCCCCATTCCCCTCTGACTCCTGTGTTCCTCCCTACCCTTTTGCTCACCCCCTGACACCTCCTTGGAGGAGACCTTGCACACAAGTATTTGAAAAGTAAGAAAAATTATCTGCCAACACCCTGCTCTCTCAGATCTTTTCTGCTACTAAGTGGTGTAAGACTGCACTAATCTTTCCTCTCACACACATCCACGCTCTGTAAATTGAGATCAAATGATTTGGAGGAGTGTAAACTAGTCTGGCACCATTCTCATGAATCTCTAATCAGCTTAAAGACAGTTTGAACCCAAGGCTTTTGTGGATGCAGTTAGTTGCTTTCAGTGTTTCTGGATTTGTTATATTGAAGTTAATCAGAAAGAACAATGTGAGGAATCAAGTAATAACTGGTAGCTGCTATCTCCATACAGTGACAAGAATGCTACCGGTGATGCAACTCCTGGTGACTTCATGCACATAGGCACTACTGTGCTATATTTAGAGTAATTAACTGAAGCTGTCAGACATCAATTAAAAACATATTAGCTTATCTGTCTAGTGGCTTTCTTCTTTATATCCAGTTTTAATTGCCAAAGGTTAGTTTTAGACTTAGGAAGTTGATTTTTCCCCATAACTGGTGGAGGAAGAAAGGGCAGTTCAGAACAAAAGGCTGACAGAGGTGCTGATAAATCAACATGAAGCTGTTTAAAACATAAAGAGGGGATGCAAGCGGATAAACATAGAACCAACTCATGGTTTGGCTCTACGAGTGACTTCTTGTAAAAATGCCATGCACCTAGTGAGAATGTAAGCCTTTACAGGCCAGAGAGGTTTCTTTCTGTTCTGCTTCTGTTCTCAGAATCTAATGCCAAGACTGTATCCCAGAACTTGACGGGGTAGAGGAGGTGACATTAAAAGGTTGCAGGACCACTGGAAGCTGTGCTCCTCCTACTGCCCAAACATATTATGTTGAAGCCGTGTCTAGTTCTGTTCTGTGATCACATAATTAACCACAGCAAGTGGATGTATTTGCATGTGTTAGTTAGCAAGGATGATTTCATGTTCTTGGCTTCTGGGGTGTAATTCTATTGCCTAAATATAGATGTCATCGCCCTTAGAGATGCTGTGTAGTCACCCGGCAGGCCTCTATCAACTAATCCATCAAGATGTAGGTTTGTTATATCTGCCTGATTCTTACGTATGCACTGGGTAAGGCTGTCTTAGATGGTACCAGGGGCCAATGTTTAGTCAATGAGACTGTACCTCAAGCATCTACTGCACTCTGGACTCTGGCTATCCAGACTCATTCACAGTGAAGTTCTGGTCCATGCAATCAGTGAGGTTTACAGAATGATTCACCTGACCAAATGAAGATGGCTAATTCAGGAGAAAACTGTAGTGACTCTAAAGGGAGTCTGCAGGGAGTTTCTGAGACAGAAACTGTATGCTGTAGATGTGTGCATTTACATTACTTTATGGCTACGTTTAGTCATACTGGAGAGCTGCCAGTCAGAGAGGGACCTGGTGGGGTGATTGACAGCCGGCTGAACAGGAGCCAGAGTGTGCCCAGGGGGCCAAGGAGGGCAACGGCATCCTGGCTGGTGTCAGCACTGGCGTGGCCAGCAGGGACAGGGAAGGGATCTGAGCCCTGGGCTCGGCACTGGGGAGGCCGCCCCTCGCTGAGGGGGTTCAGTTCTGGGCCCCTCACCCCAAAAAGGCCATTGAATGACTCGAGCGTGGCCAGAGAAGGGCAACGGAGCTGGGGCAGGGTCTGGAGCACAGGTCTGCTGGGGAGCGGCTGGGGGAACTGGGGGGGTTCAGTCTGGAGAAGAGGAGGCTGAGGGGAGACCTCCTGGCCCTCGGCAACTCCCTGCCAGGAGGGGGCAGAGAGGGGGGATGAGACTCTGGAGCCAAGGAGCCAGCGCCAGGCCCCGAGGGAATGGCCTCAAGCTGCCCAGGGCAGGGTCAGGCTGGCTCTGAGGAAGGATTTCTGTGCAGAAGGGGCTGTTGGGAGTTGGAATGGGCTGCCCAGGGCAGGGGGGAGTCCCCGGGATCCCTGGAGGGGTTGAAGAGTCGGGCTGAGCCAGCGCTGAGGGATTTGGAGGAGTTGGTAACAGTCAGGGAGAGGTTCATGGTTGGACTAGATGATCCTCAACATCTTTTCCAACCTTGATGATTTGGTGATTCCAGTTCATCCTCTAGTGTTCAATGAAGACATTCCTAAAAATACCCTCCTACAAAACTCCTGCATGAAAAAGCAATTTCTGTTTGTGACTACTGTCTAGAAACTAACTCATCATTCAACCAGAAACATCCAGTGATTTTTTTTCCTTCAGCTTTGCTGGAACAAGTATGATCTGCTGGTACTTGGGGCCCAGCATGTCCAATGAGCGTGGCTTCTGCAGAGATGCCAGGCATCACACCACAGTGCTCCCTGAGCTGCCTCTTCCAGAACACCCTCCGTGTTCCATACTGAGAAACAGCAGCGGGGTTTAACTGGAATGAATCCCCCCTACTGATGTTGCTGTGTTTCCACACAACCAGATATGATATTTCTGGCTTTCACGTTGAACAAAATTTTAGGTTCAGACATTGTTTGTATGCAAAGGTATTTTCAGATTTAAGTAGCTAAGCTTGGTGGGAAATCTCAAGAAAGCAGCTTGCCTAAGGACAGTATCTGGCCCTTGCATAGGGACAATTTTAGCAGTATGAACAGCCAGCAGATGCAAAGATGCTGTTGCTGCCAGTAAATAAAGACCAGCTGGAAGGCAGGACCTTCAGTAAAAAAAAACAAAAAAAACCCAAAAAACCCAAACCAGGAATAAAATTTAGAACGGTAAAAAGTGAGGAAGGTGAGAGCGCTGCTTTGATTACTAAGGAGGGAAAGCAGATTGAAAATAAACGGTTAATTTTAGAAACTGCTGAAACCAAATCTGGAGGCACAAACAGCATCAAAAACCCTGTGAGAGCACCTGTTGAACAGATCAAGTCCCAGCTGAAAGAGGTGAGGCAGTGGTGACAGTGTTAAAAAGAGCCTTTATGTCACACAAATGAAGTTACATGGGGATGAGCTATTGATGATAGGATGCCATTGTTTAACAAGCGGTGTGAGGAAGGGATATTGTAATCTGATTTTTTAAGTGAGAATTTAAGGAGGAACACTTTTGTCTGAAGAGACATGAGAATGATGTTATCTGCAGGTATTTACATCGTAGTCACAGACTGTAAACAGTCTGATAAATGTCTTGCAGTATTTAGGGGAACATTCTTCCTAAGGAGCTAAATTTTTAGAGTTCCTCAGGCTGGAGTGCAGCTCATTCGTTTCTATGGTGTTCCACTTTCTTTTTGCTATATGGAAAGGGACAAGTTAACAGCCAAAGTAACTGGACTGTTCATGGTAGGATCCGTCCCACCTGACCGTGCACATCACTGAAGAGCCTTTCGAGTGTGTTTGACTTCGTCTGTCACCAACAGAGGTAAGAGAGAGTGGCACCTGCAGGTTGCGTGGACATCACGGACAGCAGAGGTGGCTGTCCCCTCTTCCCTGACAAGCCTTGCCTCTGCGTTTGTCTTATTCCCCTGAGGGACACAGAAGTACTGATGACATTTACTATGAGGAAATCCTTTTCTTTTTGCTTTTTTGCGGACAACATTATGGCAAGGCAAGTTGATTGTAACTGATTGTACTTTGCAGCAGAAAAATGAAAAAAAAAAAAGTAAAACACTTCAGATATTTCAGAGAAAAAAAACTGTACGAGACTTCAGATGAAAACCAATATGTGGGTCACTGGGTGGTGTATGCCATTGTTTCACACTTCCTCTGGGGTTGCAAATGAATTAGCAGATAATAGATTTCTGTGATGACGAGGATGATTTTGTAGTTGTCAGCTGGATCAGACCCAGGGTGTACACAGAACAGTACTGTGTCTTGAGCAGGTGTAAGTCAACCTGATGGCAGAGGAGGTGTACAAAATTTTTTCTCAGTAGTTAGAAACTAGTTTAAGACTTGAAACTTGAGGGCTTTTATTCTGACTAAATTTCTTGTTTAGCTTTTTGCTTTTCATCTCAAAACTCTGGCTATAATATTTATCCATAAAAAATTAATTTCACTGAGGGTTGCATATGGCTAACTCTTACTTTAGTGGTGTCTTGTGAGAGTCTGTTCCACCACTGCAAATGTTTCATTGTCTGAGAGCTTTTATTTGCCTTTTTTTTTTTTTTTTTTTTTTTTTTTTTTTTTTTTTTAATATTTCCCCCTTAGCTTATACTAGATTTCCTTTTACTTTCTTAATTTTGTTATGAGCAAAGGTGAACAGAGGAGCTCCAGGCCACGTTCCCATTGCATAGCTACTGAAACAATTTATTTTGACTTGGAATATTTCTGTGCTCAAATGTGGAGGAATAGACAACTCAGAACCTCTACAGCCAAACCTGATCACTCTCTCAAACTAAACTACATATTTTATTTATTTATTTATTTATTTATTTATTTATTTCTTTATTTATTTATTTATTTATTTAAGTCGTCCTGCTTTCTGCTAATCTGGTTCCCTCTAGCTGGGAGGTAAATTCAGTAATTTTGTTTTCTACAGAGTTACTCCACCATCTGTTGTATTTGTACCATGCATTTGTTGGCCTGAATGGAGGAACTCTGGGAAATTTCTTCTGCATTGCACCTTTGCTGCTTTGAATAAGTTACTTTTAAGCTTTATATGTTTGCAGGTACCTGCAGCTTCCTCTCCTTGTCAGCCTGAATGCTTGGCCCATCGGAAGAGAGCGCTGTGTTGTTTTAAACTACTAGCAGATCTTTAACTGATAGAGGATATATCTTCTAAAAAGTACGTAGGTATACACTCACAGCTACTTCTGAAGTTCCCAGAGATGCGCATTCACATTTTAACCGCAGGAGTGCATAATGACTGTGGAATCAGAACTAACATCAAAACTTGATGCGACTTGATCCAAAACTCCCAGAATCATTAAGTTCTAAAACTGTGATTAATTTTAGATGTCAAAGCCCAGAAACAAAAGATTTTGTCATCATGTTTGCTCTGTGTGCTTGTGTAACTGTCTGTTCACCCAGGTAGTTTGTGTGTCTCTTAGACAGGTTCACCACAGCTGACAGAATGACAGAGGTCTCAAAGATATCAATCTCGTATGAGTTTTATTAAAGCCGGTGGAAGGATAGAGAGGTTATTCAGCTGCTAGAGTGAGAAGAGAAATTCAATGACTGCCATTCCTAAAGTGGACTTTATAAGGTTATCCCAGTCCCTGCAGCACACAACAGGGGCTGAATATACAGTGCTTTGCTTGTTCTTCTGCTCACACAACACACTGTAAAATTTTTGTTTTAGAGAATTGCTCCCAAGCAGCCCAAACCCTAAAGACATAAAAATTTCAGACATGAGATGGCAAACAAGACACACACACCCTGCACCCCCCAGCCTTGCCCCACTATGTTTAGTGTTCATTTTAAGTCTCATGATATTTATCCAAGCTCGTGATTTTGTGGGGAGAAGGGGAAAAGCTGATGACTGGATGTTGAATTCCGTCAGTCTGTGACATCGAATGTCTCAAATTTAACATGTAAATGCAATGCTGCATTGCTGCAGTTGATGGCTAAGGCAACCTAAAAATAGGATGTGTTGAGAAGAGCAGGGAATGTGACAAACGTGGAAGCTGTCTCCCATGTAAGATCACGTCATTTGATCTCTGATGGCAGAAAGAAATAATGTAATACCCCCAGAGCTACCCGGGGGCTCTTCAAAGTCAGGTGACAAATAGTCCTACATAAGAACAAGACATCATTGCCATACTGTGAAACATAAAGTCTCTTGCTAGATGTGCACCGTTGTGTTGTCTTGTCTTTTGATTGTGGAAAGGCAAATGTGGCTGTTTTCTGCCATACAACAGCTGTTGTAGCACCCACGTCATGGATCAGACAGGGAGTACATGCACAAGATGCTTCCCTCCAGGGTGTCATCTGCAAAAGAAATGAGGATGAACACAACCCGCTGAAGAGGGGAAAGCAAAAGAGGAGGAAGAAGGTAATGTTAATCAGCAATGAGAGCGAGTGGTGATGTGTGTAACTACGTTGTGTGTATGCCGAAATGGTCATTATCAACACCCTCAGTCCAGTGGGGTGAGTGGGGGTAACGAGCACACCACTTGTGTTTCAAGTACATCCAATTCACTCAATTCACTACTTGATCCTCACAAAAGGTCTGTGCTTTGCTCTCCTACATGCCAGGAAATCAACATGTATTCAGCAGTGACTGACATAACACTGCTTGCTTTGGATAATTTTGTATATTTTTTCTTTCCCAGCAGCACAATTAGAGATTCATTACATTATTTTCACTTCTCTAACGAAGCAACCAAACAGTTCGATCTTGTTAGAAATGGACAGTCACATAAGTAGCTAAGTTAGGTGAAGTCCAATTCCAACTAACTTCCTCGTTCAATTACTTGACTTCAGAGCTCCCCATGAGACGTTTCCATGCCAAGAGTTCATCTCTTGGTATGACAGATGCTAGTCCCTGCTGGTTTTTATATCTCTAGGATTTTGGTGTGTAAACTTGTGTTTTCAGTGGAAGTAAAACATTTGGAGAGAATGCTACAGGGATTAGGTTTTGGCTCTTCTTCTACATCTGCCCTTTGGAGCTAGGGAAACATTTGTGAGGATAACTTCAGTAAAGATTTGGAAGCATTCAGATGGTGCAGGGATGGAAATACATAAATAAACTGTATAGAGAGATGCACAAATTGCATTTAACAGCTGAGCCAATGAATCACTGTTGTTAGAATACATTTGATTTTCTGTGTGCACAGCAATTAAAGGAAATAGCTTGCAGGTGAATATAGAAGGGATAGATTCAGGTCTCTGCACAACAATGATGGCTGATATAATGAAAACCTAATGAGAACAAAATTGAGATTCAGAGTTACAGATGGCATTCCTTTCCATTACTGTCTGGGACATTATTTTCTTCAAGGATCTGTAGTATCGTTTTTCTGTGGTGCTTTAGAACAGAACCAGCTGTCAGTAGGATTAGACATATAAAATGTCGGGGGAGTGTGTTAGGGGATTAAGCCATCTAATTTTAGCTGCCTAAAATCTAAGATCTTTGTCAAAGTCAGCTGTCTAGCGTCCCTGTAGATTTGGTGGAGATAAAGATGCTTCAAGAAGACAACTAATTTCATCTACTCTTAGCACCCAACTCAAACTATTAGGCCCTGAAAACCCCACAGAATTTCCGCTTAACTTTGGAGACTTTAAATTCTCAAGCTATCCCATTTTTCGCCAACACCATGTCCTGTCTGTCTCATTTCTGCCAGTGGGCACACGGACAACTTCTACTAAGCATCTAATTAAGTTTATTGGCATTAAGAAACTAAGGATTCTTCCAGCTATCCTGCTTGTCGTTGTTTGTTTCAGAACACACTTAACTAAGACTCAGATGACCACACAGTTTTAATAATTATTTTCTGATTTAGGACAGCGTTCAGTGTGTTTCTGTTCAAATCCTTTTTTACTTTCTTTGAAACCATGCTTTCTACTTTCCATGGAAGGTCAGAACTTCTCAAGTGAGACATAACTTTTGCAAGTGCTTCAGAGGTGTTTTCATGTTACTATATTTGAGGTGTAAAAAGACTGACCTGGCATAAGCAACCTTACATAGGGAGGGAAATGAATGCAAGTTATCTAACCTACTTGAGAAAAATCAACCGTCGGGTTTGCTGTAACGGTTTATGTCTGAGCCTGCTCTGAGGTGCATAACTTATCCTCTGTACTGCAGAGGAAGTCTTCTGACTTGAAGGTGAAGGGGGCCCCACAGAGATAAAAGCTTGAAATACTGAATTTGTCTCCTCTCCTTCAAAATCCTGGGGTCCTTGAAGTCTGTGAGAACTTTACATACATGGATGGACTGCAAACACAGAGACTAGTAGGGATATGTTATTATCCTGTTATTATTTCCAGAGATCACATATCTTGTACCACTCTGATCAGCAGCAGACCAAGAAAAATGCAAACTTTCCATGGCTACCCATGAGTTCACTACAAAGCTAACTTCTTCCCTGGCCAAGTATCTCTTCACTCTTCTTTCACAGGGAATGTCTCCTGTGGCCTGGTGTTGAAAAAGAACCAGCTTTCATGTTAAGGAGCAGCTGCTGCTGTCTAAAAACCTGTGGAGATGCTGAACTCAACAGCTGTTTTGTGGTAACTACCTTCACCTTGTTGTGGCTGCTTGCTCGCTCTCTGCTTTTCTTTGGGTCTGTTGGACTCTGACAGGCTGCTCGAGAGCTCAGAGACAAGCTGCAGAGAGCAGGGTTTTGAGCCTCCCTGTCTATCTCAATTACCAGTTGGAGCTTCATTTTGGCTTCTCCTGCGCAGTGGGAGGCTGTGTGTCTCAACCACGTGCTATGCAGTAACAGCCATCAGCTGAGTGTTTATCTCTGTCCTGGCTCTCGTTGCCCTAGCTGGTGGGGAGCCCACGTGTTGGATCAGGCTGGTAAGCTGCTGCTGTTTCTTTTCTGGGATTGCAGGCAACATCAGACGGGTTTTTTTTGATTCCTTGTGGTGATGCTGCAGGTGATGCCATCTGGAGCATCGCCATGTCTGCAGTCTTCTCTGCCTCTCTCCTCGTCTGTTTACATTCTCAGAGTGGAGTTTTTGTTTCCTACCAGGGCTCTGCCTCCCCCTCCACCCCTTTAGAGCTGTGAAAACATTTTTGCAGCTCCAGCCATAGCAGCAGATGGTTCTTTACTTTCGCCATCATTGTTGCAGTGTGGTCCCTTTCCCAAATTTTGGAACTGCCAAATTGTGGCATCTTGTCCTTGATGTTTGTACTGATGCAAAACTGGCGGCAGGTCTGAAAACTGCTTATGTCCTACACGTGCAAAAGTGCAGAGTTCACTGTCAAGATCAGTGTAAACCCTGGTTGAGGCATTCTGCTGAATTTTCATGTTTGCTCGAGTAATAACCCTAAAATGTTTGAAGTCCAACTTTTTAATCATCACTGTTTGGGAAACCAATGCAGAATCCTTTTTTTTTTTTTTTTTTTTTTTTTTTTTTTTTTTTTTTTTTTTTTTTTTTTCATCACAATCCCATAACACCAGGATAGCAATACATGTTTTTTTTCCTAGCTGTCTTTACTTTCTGCTCTGTCTGTTCAGGTTGTGAACTTCCCAGGGTAGGACTGCCCTTCCTGAAGAACTGGCATCGGGCAAGCATGAGGCAGTATCAGTTGCACTCTACTCACTATAGGGTGATTAATCCTGTGAACATGGGTGATAGAAAGTTTTAATAACCTGTTGAAGGTTGTATAGCTCAGGGGAACAACCTCAAGGGTCTCAGCTGCCCTGACCTTTCTTTCCTGGGGAGGGATTTTCACTCTTCCTTGTCCTATTCAGTGGTCCTTTATTTTTAGTTCTGGGCTTCAAACCATCACATAGAGGGGGTTGGTATCACCTGTATATTCCCCTCTGGGAAGGTTTGCTCCTCTGCAATTTCCTAATATCCATGATAGCTGCAGCAGGTCTGATTTAGCTTTCTACCTTGCTGTTCTGCTTCTTTTTGAGGCAATGAGCATTATAATCTGTAACTAAATAGCTGCCGTATGGAGGAGCGTCTTTTATTTAGAATAAAGACTCTTCAGAGAAAGCAGATGCTTAGGAGCTTCAGTGAAGCAGATTGTGTGCAAAGCTACCTTCCCTGGCAGGCTTGTCAATCCCTGGCAGCGGGAAAACCCACCTCCATCAGACTACCCCACAGTTGCTTTTTGTCTTTGTGTTCGCATCCTCCCCTTGAAAATTGATTTTCAGGTCTATATGGGACCTGAAATTTTTTATTTCCTTGCTCACTCCTAGTCTCAGGGTGCTCAGGAGGGGTGACTGTCAGGAACCAGGTTTCTCATATATTTAAATCTTTTTTCACTGTGTGCTGTTTTCTTTCTGTTGCTATAGGGATAAATGATCATATTTCAGTTATTTTCAGTTTAAAATTAATTCTAAAATGTACGCTTTAGAAAATGACCATGCTGAAGATACAGTCGGAGTTTTCTAGAATATGCACATGCTTTTCAAGATAAACCAAATCAAATCCATTTATCTGAGAAAATCTTAGGATGGGATAGAAAGTGCTGATGGTAAGAGGAACAAGGCATTTCAGTACGAATCTCATTTTAGTGTTAACCTGCAGCCCTGTATGATGACAAAAGTGAACATTTCTACCTGTCATAAATACAGACTTCTTTCTCACCATCCTATGTGGAGAGAGAAGTGTTTGCTCTTCTGTCTGCTGTTTTCTGTAGCTGGAGATTATAGTAATATTGTTATCCTGAAATAAATAGATTTACTCCAGATTTTCTGATTAGCACCAAGGTAACAGAGACCAGAATCAAGCTCAACGTCTCTAGTGCAGAGGAATAAAAGCTAAAAAATCAGCTTTGTGGGTGAAAATAAGTGCTTAAGGTTTTAATCTACAACCTCAGGAAAAAAAAAAACCAACAAAAAACCAACAAAAAAAAAAACCAAGGGGGGTAAAGGTTGAATGTGGTGACTTCCCTGTGGACCATTTCCAACACTGGGAGACCCTCTGAAGGAGGAAGAAGCTGTGATGAAATTATTTACTCCGCTATTTAAGGAACAAACCACACTCATTTTCCTGCCATAGCAACTGGCGAAGCACTCAGTATTTGCAATGCACACACAATTTCTATGAATCATCATTAAAGTAATCATCTTCGTGACCAATGGACTCTAGCAAGTGACTCATTAAGAGAAACACTGGAAAATAATTAGCACACATCCTTGTTTATATGCCTGTGTCTCCACAGAGGTCTCGTTCTTGCGGTTTGGTTTAACTTCAGAGGAATTTTGCTTTCAGTGTAAACCACTTGTTTCAATCAAGGTAATTACCTGAACGGCACAGTTTTGTGTACAGTGTTTCGATTAAACCATCCTATTTATCATGAGAGCAAATGAAACAGTTATAGTCAGTTTTAGAGCAGCTCTTGGCAATGGTCCAGCTCAATGGCTTGTTTTTTAGGGACAAGCCTATGTTGGTTTCAGCTTGAGCATCTAAAACTGTATCTCTCTAAAAACCTCATTACAAAATGCTTTGGATGCAGAGATTACTGCCTCAGGTGATCAGCAGGTTCTCTGAGGTCACAACCTTCTCTGATTTACTGTGGATTTCTTTTGAAAAGGAGTCCCTGCTTTGTCCTGTCTTGGTGTAGCTGACATACATGGGAATGCATCAAAGTGGTGTTTATCTGTGTGCACAAATGCCAGTTTGGCAAACGATCTCTTTTTTTTTTTTTTTTTTTTTTTTTTTTTTTTTTTTTTTTCCCAGCCATGTTTCAAATGTGTTCTTTATCTGGATCCGCTGCTAATTTCCGAGTCTTGTGCTGTTCAGCATTTGCTTAAGAAATGCGTATTGTGTTTCTAGGAGTGGTTTACTTTGAGGCGTTGGAAAACTTTATACTTTCTGTACAGTAAAAAAAATCAAAGTCAGGATCAGGAGTAAATTCCTTAAACATAAGTGCTTAGTGCTCTTTAGGCTATTGCAAGGTGTTCTCCAGAAAAGTATGGCTTTCCTATTGTCCCACATTATAACTGCCAGCCTAAAATGGATGTCTTGTCCCTTGTGCTTGGTCAACTAGGTCAGCTTCAGATCTCCACGGACTACAAAAAGAGTTAAGATGTCAAGTGTAGGACTCAGTTACTCATGTAGGCATCTCGTGCCATTTGGGTTGCCTTACTAGTTCCTTTCTGGCCTCTGGATGCTCCAAGGGTCTTCGTATCATTTGTGTGTCCCATGCAATGTCTGCCAGCATTGTACAGATTATTTTACTAATTTATTACATCTCAAATGACACTAGATTTCTGAATTTAGGTCAACCAAATCACAACCGTACAGGTACTTCCATTTAGATACCTGAAGTTAGGTTTCTCCTTCCCTCCTGTGGAGTTTGTTTCTGTCTCTAACAGTCACATGACTAAGTGTTCAATTTGCCATTTCATGGCTATAAATACAATGCATAGCTGTTGATTTCTCCAAAGATGAATATTTTCTACCTGTTGAGAAGCCGTTCCTGTCGTGCTGCATGTTTCGAACAGCCTAGCTTCACAGTATCACTGAGGAGCAAATTAAGATGCTGTGATCTGCACACAAAATTCCTTTAATTTAAGATAAAAGAACACGTCTGTTATCTGCAATGAATTTGTGTGTGCTCAGTAACATCCAGTCACACTGACTCTATTTGACATAGGTCAAAGAACTGCTATGAATGCCTGGGAAATACAAAGTCTAATTATATTAGCTATACTTCTAGAATAATGAGGAGCTGCAGAACACCACTTGTAAGATACTAATTGTTAGACTAGTAAACTAGGTGCTCTCAGTTTTTTGAAACACTAATGAGACACCTATGTCTGAAGGGATTTACAGACTAAGAAATGCCCGACGATACTATTTAAAGATCTGTCCTATGAACTGACCACATATGTAGTTAACGACTGGAGTTGAGCATATTGATGAACTAATTAATCATTTAAGAAGTACTTAATGGAGACATGATGTAAGACAATAACCAATGGAAGAGCAAGTGATGTCCAAAGGATTGATTTTTCTCAGATTTAAGCTGTTGGACATTTGGATCTCAAATTGCTCTATTCAGGCACCTCTGCACAGGGGTACTGTTCTTATCTACCAAACTGCCCTGAAAGAAACCTCTGACTGAAAAATCTGGTGTTCAGAAAAGGCACACAAGAGTTCTTTTTTGCTGAATAATCTGGAGTATTTTAAAAATACAATATATATTTTATATTTATATATCTATTAAAAATACTCTAGAGAATAGCTGTTGTTGTTAACAAGAGATGATGTCCCTCCAGCTGTACCAGTAGTGGGTTAAGGTCCTCCTAACCCTGAAGTTTCTTATGGTGGCCACCGGAACATCATGAAGAGAAAGCAGGTGACAATTATTTAGAGAATTATTTCTAATTTTTTGAGTGAGAATGATAAACAAAATTGTGTTAACTGGAATGTCTGGGTATATTGGCCTTTTTTTTTTTTTTTTTTTTTTTTTTATTCTGTCTTAAGTCCTGGGAAAGTGAAATAAGTTGCGTTTCCAGACAAAAATTGAGATGCTTTATTTTTTGTCATTTTCCATTTATAACTGCTTCTGTAAATTGCCCTACTGCTAAACTCTTCGTGTAAATTTATGATTCTTTTTGGCCATCCTAAAATTTCATTTATTGACAGACAATATTTTCGACCAGAAGCATTCCTTCATTCTGATTACAGTACTAAAACTCAAGGAGAAGAGTCATCTCACGAATGAACAATAAATAGTGGTATCCATCACTCCCAGAAACCAAAGTTTGTGTTCTATGAAATACAGACATATTACAGTGATGTAGGCAATAAACTGAGATATAATAATGGGTGTGATATAAGAACTAGAATAGAACAGGCTGGAAGACTATCTAGAAACATAAACTTTCAGGAGCTGATATCCTTTCCAAATAACATCCTGAAGGAGAGACTGGGTTTTATGTCTCAGAATATGTCCAAATGGAGCAATTCTGTGAAGCAGAGATAAAAAACAGTTCCCAATACAAGAAAATTATCCCCCAGGAGCTCAAAGCTAACATAACTGTTAGGGACTCAACACAGCTGATTGTTTCTAAGCTGCACCTTACTGTAGAGGATGCAAAAGAATATTTGAAGAGGCACTTTTATTTGGAAAAATTGATAAAATTTATTATTTACTGCAACTGCAAACTACCATGCTGTTAACCAGAAGCCTGAAATTGAAAAAAACCCAAGCTCCAACTGTGGGTTTAGACTTCAAGTGGTCAGCAGGTATTTTAATGGTAAATGAATCCCTGGGACAGACACATGAGAAGTCAGTGCCCAAATATTATGTTTCTCTTAGCAAGAACTAAATCAGACTAGTAAACTCGGTATGTGAAAATTAAAATTCAGTAATGGATTAATCTATCCATGAGTTGTGTTGACCATTGTGTCTATCCATTGTGTTGACCCTAAAATCACTCATTTCTTTTGATTAACCCAAAATTAGTTTGGAGACAAACATAGTTAGTCACAAATATTCTTCTCGCATACCCATAACTTGAACTAAATGTAATTCATTCTGGGGTCAAGGTGGTCCAGGTGTTTTGCAGGCAGGCAGGTCTGTCCTAGGAAAATTATATTAGAAAAAAAAAATAAAAGTTAGAACTTAAATTCACCTTTTTATTCTGTTTTCTATACTTGTCATTTCTGCTTCATTTACTCTTTAAAACACAAGATGAGTGAAACCCACAACTTTTTTTTTTTTTTTTTTTTTTTTTTTTTGTGTGTGTGTGTGTGTGTTAAAAGATTTTAGAAAGTTTTCATCAATGTCCATGAATGAAATGGTATGAGATTACCAGGTGCAAGTTGCTGATGGAGAACTAAACAGCTATAAGAAAGAAAACCTTGCTTTTGAAAAAGCAGAATCTTTTATTAGATCGCTGTTCTCATCAGTATTTTGTTCTTGCATTTGAAGAAGCCAGTATCTTTAGAGGCTTAAACGTGAACATCAAACCCATGAACACCTATAGTGGAATTAATTAATATCTACTACAATTTAGCCCTTAAGAAATTAGGATCTTAGTCTAATTTCTCTGTCAGGATCTCATTATGCTCACTAAAAAGATACGCACTTCCACAGACTGATCCATTTCATGTGCGTTAGGCAAAATAGGGAAGGATTTATTCTGCAGATTAAATAGCTGCAGTTTAGATTTCTGCACGTAGGTGATGACAAATGGACTAAGTATCTAAATTCTCATTATAAACAATAGGCATCATGTTAATGCGGTTAATGAAAGAGCTATTCTACTAACCAGGAGATAGTATTCAGTTCCCTAAACAGAGACATCTAGTGCCATTCAGGTGCCCTAGGGAGATGAGTGGGCTGGCAAATATGACACAATCAGAGGAGATCTACACCCTTCTGAAGACTGTGTGGGATGCCCTACAATGCGTAGAACACCCGTAAGTTCCCATGGTTGGGGAACTAAATGTGCCACGGATCTCTCCAGAGTGAAATCAGAGTTTTGTAACCCAATGCACATGAAGACATCTCCATTTAGGCGTTTCCCCCTGGAGCTGATATTCATTCGGATTTACGATTGCATGAATTGTGCTCTGAAGGTGTTTCATTCCTTGCATCAGCTAAGACATAGATGACTATCTTAGATTAGATGCCTAATTTTTAGATGGTTGAAATTAGGTAATATAAATTTCTCCTTCCCTTTAGGGCTTAAGGGAAAAACTTTACTTTCAATGCTGGAAATACTGTAGAGCTATTCCATTTTACGAGCTAGGCACTAAGCGAGGAAATGTGATGTACCCTTAATAGCAGTTTATATTTGCATGTTTAAAAGCCTGAAAAGCCTGGTTGTATTTCACAACTTTTTGTGTGACCGGTACAAAAACATGCAGATGAACGAAATAATATTATACAATTTTCATGTTCACGGAAGAAGAAAGATAGCAGTTCAGTATGTCTTGAAACAAAGGGTTTTCATGAAACCGTATTTCAAATGTGACTTGGGTAAAAACTGTGACATTCATAATATGCAGAGTAGTAGAAAGTTTAGAGCTGATCCTCCCAAAATTTCCACTCCAACCCCAGCGTTATGCTGAAGACCTTCTCTGAAATCATGCTGAAGTCTCAGATCCCTTCTAGAACTGCTGGTTGCCTCAACACACTTATACCCTGCAATAGCTTTACTTTGATTTGGTGATTATGTCCCTGATCAAAAATTCAGTAAAAATCTTTCCATGAAATGTGTGAGACCATGGAGTAAGCGCAGGGTGCTCAGTTCCACTGTACTTGCTGTTTCCGTGCTATTTCCATGGGGTTTTGTGGCTTTTTTTCCAAGCTAAAATCTTCCCAGGATTGCATTAGTAAGCGAAATTGATGGTGGCAGGGATCCTCAAGGTTCTTCAGACACTTTCATTTTGGGTTGGAATAACCATTTGCATCTGGGAACAGAAAGCATCAAGCTCCATTTGACTTTGGAAGCAATGGAGTTGTCTGTGATTGGGCCGTAGAGATTTGCATTAAATTCCTTATGGTGCCTAGTCTGGCTCCATACTCAACTGCAGCCCCCTGTAAATGTGCTTGTTTGTTCTTTTTATTGCAGCCATCTCCTGCAGACACGTAAATGGCTGTTATCAAACACCCCATTGTATTCTTGCTGGCCAGATGGCTAAAGGGGCATTACTGTTCTCTCACCATAAACTGTATGCTTTGCTGCAGGCATTAACAAGGCAATATATTTTTTAGGAACCATTAAATACTTGAGATTTAGGTAGTAGCAGGTATTGCAGTTGTGGGCTTAAAGATGCTTTTAAAGTCCTTGGCTTTGTCCTTAAAAACTCTGCTCAAATGAGGTTGCCTCAGGAGACAAATTAAAATAAAAATAACCCTCTAAACGCAAACTTTGGTGGTGCTCCTGAGATCTGCTTCTGTTAGGAGCGGAATCTGGCAAGTTGTGAAATGCCTTTTAGCTTTCCTTGTGAGATGCAGATCCAGATTTCCATGGGCGTAGTAATGCTCTCTTTATTTTTAAGTTGTTAGCCTGCTTCCTTTACAGGTGCGTCTGTTCCTAACACCTCAGAAAGGAGCCCAGAAAATCCAATTACTGAAACAAAGCAAAGCAACCTGTGACCCCGTCATATTTCTTGAGAGAGGCAAGGCTGCCAAATCTTTAGTGAACATTTACTCTGTCACATATTCTATGCTGGGTAATACCAGAAGAGGACTCTGTGCTTGTAAATTAAACTGCTCTGTAGTTACAGAGCCATTTACAGCTGCACTGTAACCTCCCAGCCATTCTCACTCCTACTGTCAGCTCCAAAGTCTTCCCCCCTTTCCCTCCTCCAGTTTTTGCATTTCCCCTACCAAGTGGTGTTGTGTTTCTGCAGCTGAGGTTCAGTTTTGTAGCTATAAGGCCATCACCTATGAAGTGTTCACCTCCAAAGAGCCTACCTGATTCAATATGCATGGGAGACCAGATGTTCAAGTAAGATGCTAAAACCGTGGAGATTTCCTAAGCAGAGCTCTTTTCTTCTGGGAGCCAGTGAATAAAGAGCCCAGCACTGGTTTCTCTGGCCACCCCACCTTCTTCTGATTACTGACTTGTTCATGTCAGGGCTTCCCATTCACAACATCCTTCTAAGGAATATATCATTATCCCCATGAGACACTGGAGCAATTAAATCATTAGCTGTATAATATCTAGTGCCTTCTTAGCATGCCTGTGAGTGAGCCTTGCTTTTGCTTTCAAAATCCGTTAAGAGCTGTTCCCAACCCATCACGTCTTAGTGCTATAAGGAAGCTTCTGCTTTCCTTTGGTCCACGAGGTCAATGATGCTCCTGCTGCCAGTTTTTTTAGAAATCAGCTTCATATCTTCTCCCAAATGCCTTCCCCTTGCAAGGAGATGTCTGTAAAATAGCCATGGAGCTACCTTGCTGTTCTTTTCTAATCCCTTTTAGTTCATGACTAGATGATGACAGTTAGGCTAGCATGAATTTGGCCAAGTCTTGGATATTACATTGTCACCTCCATCCCTCACCCACCTGCTGTGCCTTTCACATTAAGTGGCTCGGGGAAGGGTTCATACAGCTTACACAGTTTCCTGATCTGGGTTTATACAGCTCATAACACAGCAGGAATAAGAACTGTAATCAGTGATGGCGTTTTGACACACAATAATAATAAAAACATTAGTCATGACTTTCTAAAGCTCTGACTCCATCATTATCCCCTAGCTCTGTTTGCCTTTGAAGACCATTTGTACCCTTATACTCAGGCTTGAGTGGAGATGATATCTGGTATTTTCCAGCTGGAGGAGAATAAAGGGAGTCTAGTGGTTTGGTTATTGTCCTGTGCCTTGATAGACTTGGACTCAGTTGACTAACAGACTTGTTGAGCATTCCTTGGCCTCTCCACACCTTGCCTTCCTGCATGCTCTGTTGGGATATTCGCACTGACTTGCATTGGAGTAATGAGGGGAAAACAGCAAGGATTTTGGAATGTATCGATCAGGAAGCCAAAGAGAAGCTTCTTGTTCTGACACCGAGTGCCTGTCAGTTCCTTTATGCTGATGAAATGTCAAGTCCATAATCTGCTGTCCTCTGATAACAGTTTTCCTACCCTCCTTGCTCAATTATCAACAGTTTCTGTGTTATTTCCTTGCTCATATGAAGGTGTTAGCAGCAAGCAACCAAAAAAACCCCACACTGTTCTTCACATCCTCCTTAAGATTTTATTTTTCACCTAGACCTACAGAAAATGTCCAGCAGTCAGACATCTTATTAGGATACCATCATGTTTGTGACTGTATTTTTATTCTTCCCGTATTTTCATTCTTCCTGTATTTGTATAGGCACTAAGGCAGTTCATAATTTTTCAGCATACGAAGCAGAGTGAAGTCTTCATATGCACTCTTTGACATAATAAATCAATCACCGTAATTAAGATTACATAGAGATATCAATACCTGCTGTTCCTGCCCTGGTGCATCTCACATTTTATGAATGTCAATTTAGATGGGAAATATCTACAAAGCAAACCTGAAAGCTTCATGGCATTATAAGCATTTTCATATAAAGTATGTTTACCAAATGGACAATGAAATAAGTAAATTTACAAACTGCAAAGCCATCACTATTTTCTGAGAAGTCTGCCAGAAACTTAGTCCGTGATTGCATGAAATAATTTCAAGTCGTGAAGAAATGTGAAAAAATCAAAAACTGTTAAATACATAGTTTACACACATGAACAGAAAGCTAAATCCTAATAAAATACTCAATAAATTCTTTACCCAGTCTTTTACCATGATCATAACAATGGGCACACGAAAATTTTCAGGCAAATTTAGTCAATTTCTCTAAGCTATAGTCATTCTATTTCAAGATTATGCCAATCCAAAACTATTTTTCTTTTCAAAAACAAATTACTTCTTGGATTTTGATAGCTTCTATTGTCTTTGCTTTCCAGTGTGCTATCGATGTCACCTTATTTCATTTACATGAATATTTTCTGTTCATTTGGGCAACTCGATCAAAATTCAGATTTTGGTCCTGGACTTTCTTTAAGCCCAACAACAGCAAGCAGGTCAAGTCAGGGCATCAGGGCATTAGAGAAGAGACATAATTATTGTCTGTAATGCTAAGAGTTCATTTTTATCTGGAAGATCTGTTTTCACACTGCCTAATGATTTCTCAGTTCCATTATCTATTTCATCTAGTGTTTGTTGTTACAATAGTGATATTGCTTTTGGCTGATGATGTTTTATATAATTTTTCTTTCAAACCCTTACTAATTTCCAGACTTATGCATCTCTTTTTGACCAAACCTTAATGTCAATACATTCATACTCATATAAATTTCTCCATCTGTCCTTAGGAATGTTTCAGTCTGAAGAGCTGCTGTCATTGACTGAAGGTGGCTTTTGAGTGTCACACACAAAAAAGCATCTTTGTGGACTCTGACCCCATGAGCCTTCATCGCTAAGGTGAATACCTTGTTCATGCACAAATCTCAAGCTCTTTCTTGGAGTTGGTTACTGTGAGTGGTTTGGCTGCACTCCCTGTTTTTTCTTGCTCAACATGAATGGTCACTCTGAGTCTTCCTCTGCACCGCTAATCTAATTTTGGGCTTCATCTGTCAGTCCTATGTTATCTTTAGAGAAAAAGTGGTTTACATAATGCAAAATACTTTTGTTATCCCACGCATTTGAAGATTTTCTAGGACAGAATGGAAGAGAGAACAGAGAAAAAGAGGGCTCAGGAAAATGAGCAGGCTTGGGCACATAAGTCGGCATCCACCTCTAGGTCCTGGTCCTCCTGAGCTAGCTCAGTCTGTGCGGTGCTGCGCTGTATGAGAGACCTAAGTCTCCTTCTCCACCTCTGATCTCTCTCATAGATTTACTTTAGACCTTAAAGAACTCACCTCATTACTCTTGGCCATAGTGTAAACATATTTCAACTCAAGGCTTTCACCTGAAGACCCTGTGTTTAGCCAGCAAAGAGAGGAAGGCTGAAGAACAGTCCCTGACCATGTACTTTTTAATAAAGAGGTAGCTTTTGCTACCCACACCATCTATTGAGCATCCAAGGTAACAGTGTTCATAAGGGATAACTCAGACAGCTAGATGATTTACTCATCCAGTTCAAGCACTAATAACTGCTCATGCATTCAGCAGAAAAAGGGCCTCTGTGTCAAATTTTGCTCAAAGGAGTCAGACGTCCCCACTGTTTATATTTCAGCAAAATATCAGTTACTTGTCAAGTTTAACTCATACCTTTGCACGAAAAGTAAGGATGATATTCCAAGCGAGGCTGAAAAGCTGACGCTTCCTCATTGTCTGCTTTTTCTAGGGTCAAAAAATGGTTTTGCAAAGGGGGCAGATCTACCATGATGTAATAAATTATTTCAGCACAAGAGTGAACTCAGTGGATGCTGTGAACTGACAAGAATGTAGCTAATCTTTGAAAACAGGTATTCCATTTTAAAATAAATGATTTTTTTTTTTTCCAATGAAATAAAATGGGCTTTCCATTTTTTTGTGCTATGGTCACAGCAAAATGCAGACAAGCAATAATGGAAAAGGTGTTCGTATTTTATTTTAACCAGTTGTTCTCATATCAATAAAGCCTACTGGAATTTAGACCTTTCTTAATTCCCAGATGTTTTAGAAAAAAATGAAGCTGTTTCTCCTGGAGGCACTAGGGGCTGTGTCACTAATTTTTATTGTCCTGAGACATGTACTAAGGAAGTGACTGATCTTCCCTAGCTTGATGTGTCTAGAATGGTTTTTCTTTATATCGGCGTTGGGTGTCTAAGCTGATGTTGTGGCCAACAGAAATTTTGGCAGAGGGGTCAAAGGCATTTATATCCCACTTCATCTGGCCAAATGTAGGCTCGCCTTAAACACGTTTGACTATGATGAATAGATCTCCTTGAGCTATAAAAGCTCTACAGAGATGTCTCTCGCCATTGCCCCACTTTGGATGTCTAGGGCATGACACTGGATCCTGTGCTGGTGCGACTGAAGTTAAGCCTTGAAGTGAGATTTTGTTTGAAATTGAGACAACCTAATTGCATGCCTCTGTACACTGAGCATCTGTGCTGGTTTTGGCTGGGATAGAATTAATTTTCTTCATGATATCTTCATGATATTTTGGATTTGTGCTAAAAACAGTGCTGATAACCCAGGGATGTTTTAGTTACTGCTGAGCAAAGCTCACACAGAGTCAAGGCCTTTTCTGCTTCTCACCCCACCCCACCAGCGAGGAGGCTGGGGGTGCAGAAGGAGTTGGGAGGGGGCACAGCCGGGACAGCTGACCCCAACTGACCCAAGGGATGTGCCATATCATATAGGATCATACTCAGTATATAAAGCTGGTGGATGATGGAACAGGGGGATATTCAGAGCGATGTCATTTGTCTTCCCAAGTAATCATTGCGTGTGATGGAGGCCAGCTTTCCTGGAGATGGCTGAGCACCTGCCTGCTGATGGGAAGTAGTGAATGAATTCCTTGGTTTGCTTTGCTTGCATGTGTGGCTTTGCTTTGCTTATTAAACTGTCTTTATTTCAACTGACAAGTTTTCTCATTTTTATTCTTCTGATTCTCTTCCCCATCCCAGCAGGGGGAAGTAAGCGAGTGGCTGTGTGGGGCTTAGTTTCTGGCTGGGGTCAAAACGTGACAGCATCTCAGCTGTCAAGCTTGACTGAGCTGCCTGAACAGAAGCATCCAGCATATGTTGAGGTGCTGTAAGGTGTCCTGCCCATACCTCAGGGCCAGCAATGGACTGTTTTATACTCTGCATTGTACCTGCTAGTTGTGTGCAGATGTTTCAAACTAAGCTCCTGGTAAATACAAGTGATATTAGGGTGAAACTCAGTTCACAGAGTAGACACCGAGGGGCTGAATATCTCTTTGTGTTCTCTTAGAAGGGACTCAGTTGCCAACACAGAGAAATCTGGCTTGAATTTAGGAGCTGTGAGATAATCTATCTATTTTTCAGGCAGCTGAAATCTATCTCATTGACTGTGGTTAGATCTCTGTTGATTATATTGGGAGCTCAGACACTTGAGGCTCAACCTTATTGCACACACACACAAGCATCTGACATCAATTGTCTTCACAGGGTGTCTAAAGCACCCCTAGGGAGCTGCTTGATTTGTGAAGAGTACCATGCCCTTCTACAGAAACATCTGGAATCCAGAAAGGATAGTCTAGAACATCTCAATGTCTTTATACATCTGCAGGCAAGTTATTAAACTGAGCATCTTGTGTACATATAGACACCTACATATGGATGCAGAAATTCAGATTTATCAGGTGAAGTGTGTAGGTCTACAGAAAATTGTTTTATAGTGCAGGTCAGATGAGAGGAAATCGCTTCATCACTCATACTAATTTTGGAATAAGTATGTTGGAGAACACCCAACATCACACTGTGATGTTATTCTGCTTGCACCAGCTGAATTAGTTTAAAATCGGCCTGACTGCAAGAGCTGTGAGATCCACATTCAGAACACTGTCTGCAGGATAACTACATAAAAGAAAAGGTCAATATTTTTCTTCCTGCTCACAGAAATTTTTAAATGGCCACTGGTGCAATTGCTGAAACTTAACATTCCATACAGATTTTTAGTGGCAGGGACTTGTGATCTACAATTCAGACTAATAGAAGAAGGTTGCAAATCAAACAGGTTAAAAATATTTAGCTTCAGTTTAACTTATAAAAATCTAAGCAAATGTTTATATCTGAGAGTGGAGGGGTTTTTTAATCAAAAAATGACAAATGAGAACTTATGAATAGCAATTTTCAGAATTTCCATATTTAAACAACTATTCCTTCTGTTCTAAGTCCCACTCTGAGGCAGAAATATATTTCAAAATCCTCAGTACTGCAGAGATCTCATTTTTGATCTCTTCTAGTTATAAATACTGTTATCCACAGATAGTTTCATAGTATTTAAACATTTTTCTTACTCTTGAATCACTTGCCTGTCTTCAGTGGGTTATTTGCTTACACTCAAGTTAAGTAACTATCAGTCTCTACAAAAAAATCTAGAAAAATGGGTCAAACTTTTTTTTTTTTTTCCCCCCCCAACTTGTGGTTGGCAACAGCTTTGTCAAAAGGTAATATTTTCTGTTGTGAGGTGCCTAGAATGACACATGAGGTAGTCACCAGTGGTAAGTATGATATGGCATCTGCTTAGTGAACTGTTATTTTTCTAATCTTCCATGGAAGCTCCTTCAGTCAAGGTCACATTCCTCCGATGTTTTCATCTTCAAGGAGCATGGACAACGTGCCTCCTATCCCCTTGGAATGTGCAAAGACAATTGGTATTGTCACTTTTCTGAGCAACCGTCTGAAATGTGTGCGTGTGGTGGAAGGAAACAACCACAAAGAAAAGAACTTTTGCATTCAGAGGAGAACAACACGTCAAAATTCCTTAAACCATGATAAATGTACCAAAATCATCCAGCTCTTTCCAAACAGCAGTGATTTATGACTGTGGAGATTTTTTTTTTTTAAGCTAGTAGTTTTTGCAGAAGAAAGAAAGGTGACCATAAGTTAGGGTATACTTAGCTTATCTTGTTCTCTGCAGTCTGCTATTCCCTTTGAACTAGCCTGTACTAGATTAGAGACCTGTGCTAGGGGACTACCATTAATAATCATCATTATAGTCATGGCCAAAAGAAAATAAGGGACACATACACACAGACAAATACTTAACAAGCACTATGTTTGTGAACCTTTTGACACCACCACATAAATAAAGCCAATAGTTCATGGATGAGAAAAGCAAATCCTAACAGGAGAAAAAATAGCTGATCCTTAAATTGAGCAACAAAAAACCAAATCAAAGCAGCTGAATGGAAAAACTAGCAATTTTCACTGCGTTCAAAGAAACTGGCCAATCGTTTATAGTTAACACCGTGCAATCTAACAAATTATGGAAACTATTGCATGGGTAGGAATATTCTCTTTGCCATACTTAATATCACAGCAAGCCTCGCTTTTCCATTGCTCACCTTAGGGCTTGCCTAGCTGCAAAAGGCAATGGGATGAAAACACTTGGGTATGGGCTGAAACTAAGACTTTGCTTCGCAAAGATCGCTGGTAGGAGGCAACACGGAATGCCTTAAGCATCCTCAGAGTTGCTTGTGCAGAAATTAAATACGTAAGTACCATCCACACACCATGGGTCTGTCCAGCCCCTTTTCTTCCTTTGATGAGATACTAACCAGAAAAGATAAACAACCAGAAAAATGTGCAGTGAGACTTCCTGAGAACACTCATTTTCCAGTAATTTACAACTTCCTAAGCAAAAGGTGATGGCATATGGAGGCTTCAATGAGAATTTAGTGCAATTTTCTTTCCTGCCATCCTACCGTCAAATGGGAGAAGAGTCCGGGATAAAATAGAGTTAGAAAGAGAGTATGAGCGAGGAGAGATTTAACAGATGCTTTCCTGAAGGCTGGGAGGGGTGACTGGTAGAAATCTATAACCTTTGGCTAAGACCTGAGTAGATGAATCTTGGTAGTTTTAAAGGTACGTGATTAACCATAGCTTTGAGGTTATTTGGAAATGTTCAACAGTGGGATAAAATTCACTTTATACATCAGATAGTACAATATGTTGATAATAAAACTTAGTTGGGACCTCCTTCTTGCTTTCATTTTTTGGCTTGTTTTTTGTAAATGAGTGGATTTCACCCAGCAGAATTAAGCTGACTGATATTTCCTTGTTGCTGATTAAAAATAAGCCAACTAACTGAGATGATAGCAAGAGCAATCAAGCAGACAGGAGATACCAGGTGACATCCCACCAATTAATCAGGACTGCCTGTTGGTATATCAGGTGAAAAAATAGGAGTGTGCTTGGATCTAGTTGTGCAGGAAGACCTGGAAATGCAGGAAATGTGCAGAGTGATCTAGACAGAAGTGTTCTCAGCAAAAAGCGAAGACAAATAGTAGAGAGCACGTCACAATAGTACAACATAAGGGTGGCAATTTATTTGTTTTGATCCTCTGACCCAAAACATGATCAACTCCAAGAACATCACCTTCTCAATTATCTAATATTGTCTTTAAAATCTCCAGTGGTGGAGATTTCACAGCTTCTGATTTCAGTTTTGTCTTGTGCTGACAGTCCTATAGCAGGTCTTGCAGAAGACGGAGAGAGTACAAAGATGAATCCCAGAAAACTGTGAATAAGTTAAGGAAAGAGCAGAATGTGATAGGAGGATGCAACCTAGGCAGCAATGTCCAGAGCACCGTTTTCAGAAAAAATAAATGTCTGGGACAAACTCTTCAGAAAAAGAATCACTGTGTGAATTTGGATTCACACAAACAACCAAACAACTTGGAAGAAAATAGAAATCCTTTCTAGATTCTGAATGAAACCACTTAAAAGTACTTAGGTACAGCCTAGACTGGCCTAAGCTTTGTTACAGTCTTTTAGCTCATATGCAAACCTAATTAAGATATTACGCTGAATGAACCCAAAGTTTACTTCAGGACTTTTGGATTAAATTAAAATCCTTTGCCTATGGATGTGTGTCATGGTAGATTGGCTTTGGCTTTAAGCAAGGCTTAAACTATGACTGAAGCTTTTCTTGTGCTTGGGGCACCTGTCTCTCCCATGTGGATTTCCCATCTATGCCATGATTTATGCTTGTTTATTTTCCTATAATGACAGTGTCTGAAGGATCTATCTTCTGCATTCGGCCTATTTGCATGAAATATAATTATCTATGAGGCTTCAGGCTCTTCTATCGTTCTGGTTAATGAGCTCAGAAGTTATTGGCAGTGCACATGCAGACAACACAAGGTGACTAAGACCACCTAGGCTTAATTTCCATGGGAAGCCACTGTAAAAATGGAACAGCTAACCAGAAAAGAGATGGATGGATCATTTACTGTGTGAAAAGCAAGAAGGGCAGTTTGGAGAGGCTGACTGAAAAGGGTGTTTTCAAAG
Organism: Athene cunicularia; assembly: GCF_003259725.1. Taxonomy (NCBI): domain Eukaryota; kingdom Metazoa; phylum Chordata; class Aves; order Strigiformes; family Strigidae; genus Athene; species Athene cunicularia. The sequence continues at coordinate 150,420,913 of NW_020799095.1, forward strand.
AGGAAGAGTGAACTTGGAAACAGAGTGTGAGGCAAGGTATTTCCTACTCTGTAGTCAACATGAAGCAGGGGATGATATATGAAACATAGGGTGAAAATGGAGGCAAGAGACAGGATATGTGAGGTTTATGGGGGCAGCTGAGGAGCAGTGGAGCATCCACCTACCCCAGGAGACACATCTTCAACGTGTTGAGTGCACTGTGAGCTGTGCTGCGGGTGGGCTGTCCCCCCATCACAGCACGGTAGCAGGGTCTTTGTATTAGCAGGTGAGTGAGTAGAAAGCACACAGAGGAACCCATCCCATTATTTATCCTTAAATAGTAGAGCTGACTGATACTTCAACAGCACTTTGTGTGGAGGACTACAATAGACAACACTCCGAAGATCTAATTCTTTTTGCTGTGAGGTTTTGGGTTTCCCACGAAAATCACAAATGAATAATGCTTGCTTTGTTCTTCCATTTTCAAATCCTTGGTAGAAGAAACAAACAAAGAACCGTGTATTTATCGCATTCACTTCCAAACTATTGGAGAATCTAATGAGGAGAACCAGCTTTTCATTATCTTTTCACCGCTGTAAACAATTCTCATCAGTTCAGATATTGAGAAGCGTATATGAAGGCATGGACATCCCTACAAACTCATCTAATACTTGTACATGAGAATCCTGGCCACTCAAGTATAAATAAACTTATAAATTAGGATCTGAACTCCTGAATCTCACCAGGAGAGGGCAACGTTTGACATACATACTTTATCCAGACATAGCAAACTATGACAAAAAAAATTCCTCATCTCCACAAATACGTACCTTAATCAGCTTTGTGTAAGGGTAGGACCAAGGCAAGCACTGCCCACTGCCCAGAACCGTGGTTTGATTGAAAAGGGTGCTATAAAGTTGGTGTTATTTCAAGATATGTTATGTTATAAAGTCGGCGTTTGAAGATTATGATTTTTGGAGCATTCTGCAGATGATATGAACACAGAGGAATCAGCCAGTCTGCATTTAAATAGTTAATTACAGACATTAATGTCTACTTAACTGCATTAGAAAAAAAAATAAATGCAATGGCTTTTTCTGCCAGGAGGGTGCTTCACATAATGGATCACTTTACTGATGTGACTAAATACCTTTCTGATATTGATTCATAGAAAGAGATAAAACGTAAGAACACTCTTCAGGATGCTTTAAAACAGCCAGGGAGGGAGCTCAGGGACGTGGCAATGTAGAACAGAATTTGTGCCTTCAGAACTGACACAAAAAGCACTTCTGAAACTGCTGGGTCTTTTCAGGAAGAGATGACAGACCAACAAAAGGAGCTGTTTCTTCATCTTGTAGGTGTCTGCAGCTCCACAGTTGATTCTTGACATGCTGAGACCAAGGAGAGACCTGCTATAATGTTTGCATGTTGGGTGCAGATGGCAGCTACCCTTCACCTGGACACTTACTTATCGGTGGTGCTGACTACAGGCTATCTTTACAGAAGAGGAGGCTCTAGCCTGAATACATCTGCCTTTGCCCACATACCCCACCTGCGTCCCAGGTAAGTCTGCTCTTGGGCCTGTTTGTTGATCTGCTGGCAGATAGGATGTGGGAGTGGGATTAATTCCGTTACACTGATTTCTGCAACACAGTGGATCTTCAGATGTGTTTCATCTCACTCTAAAATAAATGGGCACATTTTTATGTTCTAAAACATCTTGATCTTAATTGATTCCAGGGAAGCCCAGGGTCACTCACTGAGTTTACACTGAAGTCATCTAAAGTTAGGTAAGGTGACTCCTGCCGTAGTCTTCAAATAAATGCCTTTAGTGTTTCCTCATATGTTTATTCGCCCTGGTAACCCTCTGGCCAGTGGTTGAAAGTATAAAACTGAGTTTCAGGAAAACTGGAGTGGGATACAGTTAGGTGCAATTTCTAGGGCACTGTTTTTTTTTGTTTGTTTGTTTGTTTGTTTTGTTTTGTTTTGTTTTGTTTTGTTTTGTTTTCCCCAGGGGTCACAGTTTATGGTCTTGACTATGCTACTGCTTGAGAACCTGGTCTGTTTCTGGTTCCTTTTCATCTTTAATCCTTAGTCTCTTTGGACTGTAAACATCTCAAGCTAAGAACATTTTGTAGAGCAGGAGCCTCACACAGTATCTCATACTATAATAACAAATTTATTACATACCTCCTTATGTCTTAATTTCTGGTGGATTGCTCTGCGGGTAAAGAGCTTCATGCTCCTTGTGACTTGCTGTGATGCCCTTAAAGCAAATCTTGCTCTGAGTAGTGGAAATAAGGAAGCACTCATTTCTATGAACTGCTGAGAGAACAAGGGTGGGAAATCCTGGTTTCATTCTCAGATGTTTAACATTAAACTACAAGCTCTGAGGCTTTAGAGATATTTATAACATTTATTTCTTGTATAGATTTCCAAATGTCTGATAGGTGATGAACTCAGATCATAGATCCCGATTTCCATTAAACTTTTGGGAACTTAATATCTTTGAGACCTCTCTCTCTGTATCAAATTGGATTGATGCTGTCAAAGCAGGGGAAGGACCAGCAGAGACACACGCTCATGGAGTGCGATAAAGTAAGCTTTGCTTCCTCAAGAAATGATGTAAAAACTGTCAGTCCTTTTCAAAGATATTGCATTCTTGGCCAGTGTCCATCTCAGTCCTTTTCTCTCTTGTACTTTTTGTGGTTTAAGTCAGCATATCCTTATGACAGCGCACTGAATAGGACAGGAAAAATCCACTACCCTGGACAAAAGAAATTGATGTAATTTATAATCCTCTCAGGATCATAATTCCAGTCATTTAGATGTGCAGAAGAAGGTGCTTTGCCTCTGAGGTGAAGAATACATTAGCTGTTATCATGCTTCTGGCTTTAGATCAAGCAGACTTCAAATAAAGCAAATGCAGTGTATAGAAAGCAGCACTTCCTTCTGAGATTATTTTGGCTTCTATTAGGTAAAGCTCTTGGATGCTGTGGGAATATTTGCCAAGATGTCTCCTGGGGACCAATTTGCAAATCAGTGGGGATGCTGGTGACATAATCCTGTATCCTTTTCTCCTCCAACCCCTAGAGCACAGGTCTTCTTAGCAGAATGTAATCTGAGGGCCATAGGTTTGCAATGCATTAACTGAATAAAATTGATCGTTATGCACTAATTCTAGAAATCCAAGTTATCTGACCCCCGTGCTCTGACAAGATAGAGAAGAGAGAAGACTGAGACAGACACACGCAAAGGGACATACAGGGAATAGATGAATATGCATAAAAGTGTATTTTTATATAAGGCCAGAGAGTGAAATTAGGCAGTAGTAGGGGTGGGATTTGGAGGGTGGGGGCTCTGTTGCCATTAAGGGGATGATGGTAATGTAACTGTCATCTACATAATGATTCAGTCAGCTGCCCATCTTCTGAGAACATTGATTTCAGGGTAGTGTTTATATTTTACTGTATAGAGGATCTAGAAAAAATGCTGGTCACAAATTGTGTGGAAATCAAACCCCAGATTCCCCTGTACTATGTAAGTACTAAGGGAGATTTACTGCCCCACTTGCCCAAGAACCCCTAAATTTTTGTCATATAATAACTGGGTGGACTCATATCCAGTGGGCATAAATGGGAGTAGAGTTTTACTGAGACAGCTGAGCAGTGGAAGTGTCACATCAGATTAGTTTTGATATTTCCCCTTTACTCCTGGGTTAACTATGTTTTCCCTCTGAATAACTTTTAAAAATGTTGATGAATTTCAACCAAATTTGAGTTTGGTATAGAGGTTTCAGAGGCAATTAAATTCTCACAAGTTTCATAAAAGCTTGGTAGAGGAGAGATAGCCAAGCTGATGTTTCCCCTGGAAGTCTGGCAGAACTCAATGAGGCATCTTGTCCAGCCAGGATAGACAATCAGCACATGTCAACTCATCAGCCTGCCACCACACGTGCAGCTGTAAGCACAGTTTCCTTCTAGTGCGGGCATCCTGGCAAGACAGAATTACGGGGAAGGTGATTAAGGAAAAAGAGGGCACATCAAAAGGACACGCTTCATTATTTTTACTTCTCATGTAACACCTTACTCATGCTGATGCTTATGGTGGTCCACAGTGACTTCGTTTTGCACCCATGGAACAATCAGGAAGGTGTAATTCATTTGGGTAATTACTGGGATTTACTTCTTGAAAAAAATAGCTTCATGGAATCCAGATGACCTTCTTATCACCATCATTATTTGGAATAGACTGCCCACGGAGGTGGTGGAGTCCCCATCCCTAGAGGGGTTTAGGAGTGGGGTTGACTGAGGGATTTGGTGCAGTTGGGAACTGTCAGTGTGATGTTAACGGTCAGACTGGATGTTCTTCAAGGTCTTTTCCAACCTAGATGATTCTGTGATTATTGCTCTTCATAGTCGTGGTTCTTTATTAACCTAATTTTGTTCGAACCCAACTATTCTGGGCAGTATTTCAACACCCAAAGCAGAGACAGACTCTAACCAAGACTCCTCTCAAACTCAGTGGCTCTGCCCATATGCTTCAAAGCTGATGGGTACTCCTCTTAACATACAACTTCATTCTAAGACTGTTACTAAACCCTTTTGCAAATACAACGGTTCAGTCACCATGGCTTGCTTAGGAGGATTAAAGAAAATTATGTAGACGCTTTAAACCCTCTTCTGACATATCTGCTTATCACCACTCGTAGACCAGCCATCCGCAAAGAAATTTTGGAGTGACTGAGAAATATTTTTGCTTTATAAAGAATAGTTGACTCTTGTTGTTTGCTTTATATCTCTATTGATCATAAAATATTTGTAGCCAGAGGTTATTAAAAAAATTCAGAAGTCTGTATGCACAGACACCAAGTTTCTTACTCATATTTTAAAGTATCTGAATTGTCTTCACATGAAATTTAGATACAGAGTCTAAGTTTCTTTTGTTTCCATTCAAACGCTGAAACAACTGTGGTTCTTGGAGGTAGCATTTCCTTTTATGCTCTCAGATGAATAATCCACTCTAAATCGATGTGCTTGCTCTAAACCTGAAACCAAACAAAGCATCTTTCTATGAGACAACCTCAGCTGTGTATTGTGGCAGATAAATGCCATCAGATGTGCTCTGTATACCCTCTCCCATTAATCACAAGCAACAGAAAGGAAATTATCTCCTCAACTAGTGGGTAAGACCTAGCATTGGACCAAGATTCACATGGAAGTGACTTTGTGTTCAAGAGACCTTGAGCAGATTTTTTTCTGTCTTGTAGAGGAATGTAGCGATATCTTGGTCACTAGGTTATGCAAGTAGTTGGTATGGGTGTACAGACAGGACAGCAATTAACAACCTAAATGTAGGATTCTGTTATAATTTGAGGCCCTTTGGAGGATTCATCCTAGCCTTCATCTCTATGCATTAGAAGACACTCAGCTAATTAAGACATTTTCATGGGCCTGCCAGATGGCAGGTGTGGAAGGAGGGAGGAATTCCTGACATCATCTACAATGACACTACACATATGTGTTTAGGGCACTGAAGTCCATCCATCAGGTTTGGGCAGGTCTCTCTCTCTGGATCTGGGTCCAAAGCCAAACTCCTCCAACATGCAGCAGTTGTTTCACCTCAACTTTGCTGAAACTTTTCACCAGCCTATATCACCAGCACTCACAGCCAGAAAAGTCCCACCTGACTCTGGCATAAATTTTTAATTCCCTAAGCTCTCTAAAGATGACCTTTATTAACTCCCAGGTTTATAAAGTTATTTTTTTTTTCTTTATAGACTAACCCCTAATGGGCGATATAATGACAATAATACAGACAGGCCTGATTTTATGCGACACAGACTGTCACTATATATTGTAGCCCTTTTGGTGGTTGGCGAGAGTACTGGGCAACAGTAACTGAAATCAAAGAGCATTGGTAGAAGCCCATATTGCATTTAGAACAACAGATTATGAGGCTAAAGGATTTGCCTACCAAAATGGGTCAGAATGCAAGTGAAAATGTCTCAGGAGTTCAGATACTGAGATGATAAGCATGGCATGAAAATGGAAGGAAAACAGAACAAAGTGCAGCTTTGCGTGAATCACTGAAGTCTCCTATTACATTTGCAAGCAAAACACATATTAAACTGCATTACAAAGCTATCATTTGCAGTAAAAAGTACCTGATGAATTTGGCTGTTAGTTATTCTAGATGCACTACCGTGTCCCAATTTCCCTTATTTGTGGAAACTAAAGAAATGGTAAACTTTGAATCTCCTACAATTTTTATTTTGTACCCTGCCATGTGTGTTAACAAATACTTACTCTATTCATTTGTACCCCCCAACATAGAAACATCAACACTCGGCCATTAGCTTCTCAAATGAGAGTTATTTTTTTTCTTTTTCTGCTGTAGAAGGATTTTTTTTTTTTTTTATTCCTTTCATGAAGGTTGTAGTTATAACTTAGTCTTTTTATGCTAGTGCCGACACTTCTAATGTGTGTCCCCTGGATTTATGTGGATCTAAATGAACAACTGCACTGAAGCATCTCATAAGCCTCTATATTTTCATTTTAGATTTACTACTAGTAATTACATGCTGTGCATATAACAGAGGATCTAAAATCAATTGTGCACTTTACTTTTTACTGGGTACTTATTAATTTCAATATCTATCTCAATTTAATCGACATTCCATGCATAAATAAATGTAGCTTTTTTTTCAGGGTGCAGTGATAATCCATCAGTGACATTTATGAATACTTTTAAAATGTTGGTGATTCTGTGACCTGAAGGAAATCAGGAAACATAGGATGATGGATGAGGCACTCCATCTTCTCCTTGGAGAACTGACCTGTCACCTAAATCTGTTACTTTCACTTTTTTGCATTATGAGTTCCAGAATAACATGTTCTGGAAATGCACAAATGATGTTACTTTAACAGATTTGCACGTCACAGCTTATAAAACAATGCTATTGCAGCAACAGCACAGCCTTCTGTGATGGCTACTCTCCTCCTTTATTCTCCTTTTGCCATGGCTGAAGAGTTTTACATGTGAACATTGACGCTACACTGGGATGATGCCTGCTTGAGGTCCTGATAAATCAGGAGGAGGATGATGAGTTTCACCACATGACCAGATGCTTTCTGTGGCAGTGGGTAAGGGACATCTGGGAAATATCACACTGCCAACCACATGCATTTTGTGTTCAAAGCTTGGACTGACCTTCCTCAGAATCTATACCAAAGTTGCTATAGTGGTAATATCAGCTGCTAGCAGTAGATGGAAACAACAGTTCCCATTTCATTGCTTAGGTATGTGCCTCTCTGCTATCTCTGGGAGGATGGATGAATCCATTTGAGCATAGATTTAGATTTGTGTTTAATTGACAATGAGGACATAAATATGTAATCCTTTAAGTCCCAGTTAAAATAGAAGCATGATTTCTTGGGCAGTAGACACTGTAAATCATGGGTATCTGTGGACTCCAAGGACTCCAGCAGAAAGTATTCTCTTTTGGGCACAATTTTCCTAGGAACTTTTCAGCTATGGCAAAAGATAGGTATGACTCCTTGTTTGCCAGTTATCAGGCTTAGCATAAAGGACACAGCCAGCATAAAGATGAACCAATAAACAAATCGTATTTGATACAAAAGGGTCAGTACGTGGGTGAGCACTGGGGGTACAGACAAGTCAATCAGATTATACATAATCAACCCCACTGACCCCAACAATGACACCACACAACCAACAATGGGTGGGATAACCAGTGAAATGCAGTCTCCCATAGAAGGGATGGGAGACAACCAGGTCAACCAGCCAAACACATCAGACCAAGGAAGCCACACACTGAATCCCTACACAGCCCACGTTTACAAAAGCCAGACCTGACTGGAGCCCAGTCCCAGGGAGGCAGGAGGTCCTTCCCCAACAGGGAACTCTGCACAGGGCACCCACCTCACACACAGACACTGCCCTGCCTGCAAGGGGTCCCAGCTGTTATCCCTCAGTGGACACCTGACCTGGGGTTACTCACTGCAGAGCCCTGGGGCTCAGTGACCCAATGGCTCTGTCTGCAAGGCCGCCCCACCCTGGGGGGAAGCCTAAAGGGAAACTCACCCCCCTTTGGGAAGGGCTGTGGTAATCACCCACATGTCAACCTTAACTTGGTGCTTCAGTTTGAATAGCTAGCATTTCACTCCTCTTATCAAGGTCTTCCCCATGTCCCTCCTCTTTTGCATAGCTTGAGGCTGGTCCACCACGCTACTGAAACACAGGTGATGTCCAGCCGCGTGGTGTGTGGGAGGGTTGTGTTCACGAGAAACCTCATTGTGCTCGTTGCACTATACTACTAATTGTCCCATTCGAGTGTGTAGTAGGAAGAAGGGATTTGGCTAATCTATGTTAATATGTATATAGAGCAAAGGCACATGTCTCCTCAGACTCCCTTTCCAATCACTGAAAAGGGAAAGACACTGTAAGGCAATATTTACCTGGCCCATTTTAGACATCCACTTCTAATGAAAGCATTTCACACTGAGCTGGCTGCCTGTTCCTTGTCTGCGAAGAGAGGAAGGTAAGTCAGGTGTAGACTTCTCTATTTAGTCAGGTATACCCTAGTCTAAATGGTGGAACCAACGGTGCCTATAAGTCTGTAACAGAGTCAGGACATGAAACCATTAGTGCTGGTGAGGCACAAAAATCACTAATTTATATATTTCTTCCCTTGACATTAATTGATACATTGAATACATGAATAATACTGGCATTTTTAGTTTAGATGTCACAGATGACCTTAACTCTGCCCTCTCTGCTCTCACACAAGGTCAATGATATGATCTTTAACTATTTCCAAAATTATCATTGCTCAGACTTTCACATGCTGTCACCAGGAGTGAGGGATAGAAACTATAATTTTTATGGTGGATAGAAATTCAAGCACTCAGATGCTGGAGTGGTTATTCTCAGCCAATTATTTATAATTTAGGGCTCTTATCTCTCATGTGTTTATATTTTCATTTTTCGAGCATTTGAACTCAGTTGCTTTAATGGCTTCAGAAAAGTTGCCACATGCATTCTGAGGGCTGGTGTCCCTAAAGCAAATTGAGGAATGGCTGGCAATACAAGCGAGTTCAGCTGAGGAATTATTAACTCACGTTGCAATTAGTCACTCATTAACAAGCTGTCCTTGCCTCTCAGTTAGCAGAATTAACAGAAATCATTAGTTTCTATCAGCTGTGACCGTATTTCCTAACATATGTGGACAATATGCAGTCAGTTAAAAAGGGAACTCAGCCACACGGAAGTCGGTTTTGCAGCTGATGATTTTTCCTGGGACACATGAAAAAGGCAGCATCGCAGACCAGACAGGTCACATTTCCACTGACAGCATGTAAAAGACTGAGAGAAACATGAAATTCATGCGTCCCAACCCATTTCTGCAAATTCCCCCACCTCCTGTCCTGTTTGACCCCTCTTCCCAGCCAGAATCAAGCCTGGGAAATCTTCACTCATGTGGCACCTCACACAAGGGAATGCACATGTGATAATCTCAGGTACATAAGCAAATTGTACATGCAAAGTCCATTAACCTAACTTGGAGCTCAGGATGGGCAATGAAGACCTGATGTTTTAGGCATTACATTCCCCTAGACATAAACTCAGATGCTTTTTGGAGAGGAGGATTAAGCTCCCAAATCCAAATGATGCTTTAGACTTCTTAAAATTGCTTCCACGCAGCTTTGCTGTCTGCCTTCTGGGCCTTGGTCTCAGCTGAAGCATCTCAGTATTATCGTCACAGAAACCATAATCAAGGATGCTTCACTCTCAGACAAGATGTCATGATCTGGTCCTTCACAGGTAGTCTCCAGATGGTACCAGTGAGCTTCTTGGAGTATGACAAATACCACTGTTACTCAGGTAGCTGAGACCCCATTTATTTCAATTTTCTGCCCGAAGATCAGATAGTGTATGACTGCCTTCACTTTGCTAGACAGCTTCCCTACTTGACATCCTTCAGTGGTACTTGTCACAGGTTATCCAAAAGGCACCCTCTGAGGCTCTCACTTTAATCTTAATACAGACAGAGAGACACAGAATTGTGACCCACTTTTCTGACTGAATGGAGCTGGAGGTACCCTTCGCTGTGAAGGGAAATGCAAAGTGAATATGAGAAAGCAGATAATGCACTACACACATGTTCTGCTACTGGTCTGAAAAGTGAATGACACCAGTTCAAAATTGTCGCTGTTGACACTTGGAGCTGTCACTGAACAGGAAATTGTTTTCCACTAGGAGCAGAGGTGACTTCTTATTTGAAAACAACACCAGAATGAGATCTTTCCCTGTGTATAATGAGTTTGGTCTCTTTGTAAAGTAGCTTGCTGTTCCTGCCCTTGGATATCAACCTAGTAGATCTGGAAGCCAACAATATCTTATCTTCTCTTTTTGGCGGTCTAATGAATGGCACATCAAAAAATCCAGAATCAGAAAACCTAGTCAAGGGTCAGAAAACAGAATACGTGATGTCTGCTCTGGAAGGACAAAAGACACAAAACCAACGTAAGTCGTCGTGGGAGAGACTTTGAATAAAGTGTCACTGCTTGGGAGGCTGCACTGGGATGTTTCTGCTTCGCAAGATTCTGGATCTGTGCAGCAACACGTCATGACTGCCAGTGGAGACCAAGGTTATAAGAGGAGCGCAGAGTCCCAGAGTAGAGGTTGCCCTGTTAGGATTTCTGTTGGTGTGTACCACATGTTTGACCTTTTAGGACTTGCCACCAGTTTTGATCCTTTCTACTTCCCTCCTGGGGCATGGCCCAAACCTTGGCAATACCCAGATTCAGTTTTACTTGTATTGCACACTTAACTGTGTCTGCTGATTACTGTGAGCAGTAGATTTTGCAGAGAAACTAGGCTTGGCTACGGTACCATCCAGCCAAACCTTTATCAAATCTAAGTGATGGGTAGCGACTAAACCTCACAAGAGCAGGATAGTGGAAGAAATGTTGCTTAGCAGTGATTGTGAGTAGGTCAACACTGCAGGACTAACAAATCATTAGGAATATGCTGACTTACAGGCTTGTGATTTTACAGTGTCTTTTAGTTGCTCTCATCACTCTCACTTCAAAGAGATTCATGGATTTGTCCTCACAAACTTCCAGTGAATATCCCTATTTAGCAGTTGCATCAAGAGAGGCATTTTGTGATGGAGAGATTTACCTGAGGACACAAAATCCATTGAAGTCAAGCCCAGCGATAGAACTTGACCTTTTTGCATCCCTTTGAAATGGATCCTTGCAGCTGCCCCCTGTAGCATCTATTCTCAAGGCTGTAAGGCTTCACATATTTAAACCTTGCACTGAAATGTTCCTTAAAGAAGAGAATGGTGGCTAATAGCTAAAGTGCTTTCCACATCAAGACATGCAGGGCTGAAGACATGGAGGTAATCCAAGTTTCAGGTGCCTAGATTATTTGCAAATACAGGTAATTATTTAATAAACACCCAGAAAAATATGTCCTTATTATGAACCTAGGTTTCTAATATCAGAATTCAAATGTACAAAGTATTTTTTGGGGGGCCAGACTGTTGGAATATTATGGACAAAAATTTTCCTGCTTGTAAAGTGGAGATTGATAACACTTACGAGCAGCATGAAATGACCCGGTGATGGATTCATTGGGCAAGGAGAACTTTTCCATTCGGAATGGTTCCTGTTTCTGTGCATGTTTCCTGCTGTTTCTGTGATTTACAAAATAATCAAGAGCAGTACTTAGCTATTGTCACCCATGTTCCCCATTGTCAAAGCAGAAATGAGAGAAAACTCTCAGAATTTAAAAAAAAAATGTGTTGTGAAAGGTAGATATTCACTATTGTCTATTTTTTCCATGTACCTTACTAAATTTATAAGGCTGGCTGAAATTTCAGGAGAAAAAAGCACTTGTATGGGACTCTTATCCTAAAAGAAAGCAGTAAGTAATAGTGCATTTATTTCTTAATTTAAAAAAAAAATATTCTTTTCTAATCAGTACTTAAATTTATATATCAGCCTGAAGATGAGAAATTTTGTTCTTTCTTTAGTTGGGTGATAGGGAAACCAAACTCAGCAAGTCTGGACTCAGTACCCAGGTTTGTCCATCTTTTGAATTACTTTTTAACACTTCTAGCTGCCATTTCCTCATGTATGAAATCCAAAAAAAATGCCATCCTTTTCCTCCTTGATGTATTTTATCTGTAAGCTCTTCTGGACAAGCACTTTTCCTTACTGCAGATATGTTCTGTAAGGAGAAAGAACGTGGAGTCAAAGCCCTAAATAGACATTTGCAATGAAGAGATTTACCTTAGTCCATTATATAATGAATTTTCTCATATAATTAACATGTAAGTCAATGGAGGGAAAAGTCTGTGGTGGATGAACCAGCTTGTAGCTAACATTTGGGGATATAAACAACAGTCTGTCCTGAGCTGGTAGCACCAAATATCTCTCAGTCCCAAGACGGCAGGCATGAAATGGGCATAATATTTTGAAGATAAAAAGCTGACAGAACAAGCCAGCAATAAATGTGGAATTAATACGGCGCAGCCTGGTTATACTCTGGACTGATTTTAAGATTTCATCTTCTTTTCAGTGAATGACAAAGTTAAGCGGCCCTCATAGCATTTGGGAGTGACAGAGAGACAACATGCTATACCTGTCCGGAAAATCAAGGCCAGATTACATTTTGTGACTACAACGATTTTTTTTTTTTTTTTTAAAAAAAAAAAAAAAAAAAAAAAAAAAAAAAGTGTTTTGGTGCTGGACCCTGGATCTTCCAGAGACGATGGGGATGCAGCATGTCTCACAACAGGTGCCCTGAGCTCAGTGTTTTCCTGCTGACATGCCATTTGCCTCTTGCCACACAGTGACTCATGCAGGGATTTGCACGCATCAGTCCTGGTTCATTTCCCATCCATCTCTGGATGGAGGAGGGAGGAATCTCTCTGACAGGCTGATTTTGAATTGTTTCCACAACCTAGGTTGACATGCAGTTTCTGAGGTGATTTATGCAGTAGCTTGGCGGCAGTTTGTTTATAATGTGAAATAGTCTAAAATGATTTTGCTTGCAACTTAAATTGAGCCTTCATCCATCAGTGCACTCAGAGTCATTCTTTCGGCCCCTACAAGTGCATCTGGAAGGTGTCTTTGCTATTAAGTTTCTCTACACTGTTCACACACATTTGTTAAAATAATGAATAAGAATTAGTTAGAATGTCAGATTTTCACCTGGTGTAACTGAAGATCACTGCAATGGCATAAGCAAGGATCTAGGTCTCTGAATACTTGAATTACTTGGGAAATCACTTGATTCATGTTTTGTAAAGTATTTTAGAGTATCAAGGTGACTCACCTTCATACTAATGTTTTTAGATGAGCACACAGTGAGAGAAGGGTAGATATCTAGACACACAGAGATAGTAAGGAGGGACCTTGATGTCAGAAATATTAAAATTTCTGCAAAGTCCTCTGAATGTTAAACATCTGAGTACCTATTACATCTGTATGCATTTTTAGTTTCTTTCTTTCTTTCTTCTTTCTTTCTTTCTTTCTTTCTTTCTTTCTTTCTTTCTTTCTTTCTTTCTTTCTTTCTTTCTTTCTTTCTTTCTTTCTTTCTTTCTTTCTTTCT
>NW_020799095.1:150434591-150440434 GCF_003259725.1 Athene cunicularia
TCATACTTTCTCACTTTAGTCTTTCCGATATAAGCTTACTAACCCCTTGAATTTTTCAGTGTTCTCCTGGGTGGATAACCCAAGGGACTTGTTGTAACTTCTCACAGAGTGGACACAGAACTGGAAATATAAAGATAGAAAAAAAAGGAAAATTAACTCTCCACCGACACACTAAGACAGTCAGGAAACCCCAGGAACTCAAATTCAGATGGCTAAAGCTCAGAGTCAGGACCATGTCTGGGAACACACAAAATACTTCAATTGCCTTGATAAAACACTGCCAAAGTTGCAGTGAAAATTAAGTCTTTTCAAGCTCCATAACTTATCTTGTCCCTGGCTGCTTGATGGGCACAGCCGGGAGAAAGCTGTGCTCATTCTAGTCCCAGGGAAGGAAGGGCAGTTGTCACTGGGGTTGATGCCTACAATAAGATTTCACAATTATCCATACCTTCATATCTCTGACCACAAATAATTTGTAATTATTTTTCTCCTTGTTGTGAGGGCTACAACTGTTAATCAATCTTCATTTTTACATGGTGATCTATACTTGCTACCTGGCTAATATTTTAAATTGATATTGTGTTGGTTTGTAATTATTAATAATGATATTGTTATTTGAGCATGATGATTGTGATTAGAGGCAAATGCAATTTCCCAGTGGAAAATTATTGAGCTAAAAATACCAGCTTCATCAATTTCTATAATTTATAAGGGACATCTTTAGGATGAATTCAGAAAGTGATTTCAGATTAAAATATATATCTTATATTCCAGCATTTTACCAAGAACAAACCTCTTATTGTCATAAAATCTGGAGAAATAATTAAGTAAGCTATTTTAAGAACAATTTATTGGTCATTCATTGGATCACCTTTGCTAACTGATGTACAGAATCATGTTCCTTCTTAAAGAAAATCTGTTTCTAAAGGAAGACGATTGTCAGTAAAGAAATCAGAAAACATGGGTCCACACAGCTCATGTTCCACCTCTCAATTTGTTTACCATATTCTAGACCATCTCTGCAATACTCTGCATCATGCAGTGACATCTGGTGTCTGGACCACATACTGCAAATAAACATATCATTAAAGTCTTTGCCTAGGATGTCAGGCAAAGACCAGAATAATATTCCAGTTTGCATAAAGTGTGTCATGAAGAAGGAGATGCTCTCAATGAGAGCTTTACAGCTCAATGCTCTAAATTACCGTGAAAAATGCCTCTTAACCATGGTGGAGACTGTTTTGGTCTCTATGACTGATTCAACTCTGATTTTCAGAGGTACTGATGCTTCCCATTCTTGGGGTCAAAATTTCAGGAGCTTTAGACAGCCCATACTTGGGTGAGTCTTTAAAAGGCATTTTGAATATCCTCTCTATTTGCAGAAGAAAATACGTCTGAAAAAGGAAGGAGAGATGTAATATATGCCTCTCAATACCATTTAAATATTTAGAAACTAGCAAAGACATCTGGCTGTTCTTAATATTATTGAGTAGTTCTACTGCAGTATTAAACAAAGATGATGACCCGTCTGGGACCTATTGCAGAGACAGCTATACAAGCATAGTGTGCAGCTTCAGACATTCTCAAAGGAGTTTGGAATCGAAATGATAAAACTTAATTGGTAGACAAAGTAAATCAACAGTAGAACATGGTGCATAGAATAAATTATGCATCGCGGAGCTGCAGCAGGTAAATGGATAGGACAGACAGATTAGTTATATCGAAGGTGTCATCATTTGTATGAAAGGAGTAAAGTTTACATGATGAATACTGGCAATCACATGTGGAAAGTTCCTAGATATACCATATTTATAATGTCTTTCATAACTTCCAGGCTCTGAATTGCTATTCAGGCCCATTCCAGAAACCTGGTTCACTTGAAGATCATCTTTCTTGTCTCCTCCTTCTGCTTCCATGTGTGTGTTCAATATTTTATAACCATTGACTGAGAGCAAGTTTAATATTTCCCAGTGCCACCAGCAGAATATTAAGTTTTCATTAAATGTGTCAATTAGTCAGTTCTTTGCTTCATCAATATGCGTTTGTCACCAGAGGCATTCACTAAGCCAGACCAAAACACAATGAGGACACGAACTGTCTAGAGAGCCTTTCAGCCTTGCAGCTGTTTGGGGCTTTTCAACTCCCCTGTAGGAAGCTTAGACAACATATTAGAGAAATTGGTTAATTAAAACATAATTCCCAGATACACGGTGATAGCTACTCAGGCTTGCTGTGCTACTTTTGCTTGTTGGGTTAATAAATCACTGAAATGATATATAACTGTTTTCCTCAGCATGTGTGGAGGTGAAATGATTTTTGTAGTAGATTTGCTGAGAAATACTGCATCAGAATGTAACCTGCTTTCTTCAGATCCCAGTAACATCAGTTTTGGGACCATGAACCTGACTAAAAGAAATTCAGAATCCCATTTGGACATGGTTGGCCATGTGTTTAAATTTAATTTATTGGTCAAGTCCACGTTCACAAATTATGTCATGCAACTACTGACACTCACAACTGACTTTTGTCAGGAGATGGTGGCCTGGTTTGTACACCCACTCTACATCCCACATTCCTTAAGAAGCCTCAGAATGTCTACATATTTATTTATATGCACTTTAGACATTTAAATAACTGTCGTGCACAATTTATCATCTCCAAATTCCCCCAGAACAAATGGGAGAATAACATAACTGCCAACTGTTTTATAGATGAGAGAAATGAAGGCTTGGAAGGTAAAACGAGGACCCTAAAGCTGTCTGCCAATTAAGCAAGAGAGAGGAAGCATATTATTTTTCTTGCTAAAAAGTAAATTCTCTAAAAAAATTAGATTTCACAGTGACCATAATTATTAATGAATAGATTGAACTCAGCAAAGATTGCTATTTGAAAAATGTACAAGGAGCAAAATGGAAAATACATGCCATTTCTGCACTTTTTTTTTTTTTTTTTTTTTTTTTTTTTACTTTTAAGTAAAAAATTATGTTTTTTATTGAGGAATTGATTATTTTCTTTCAAGAAGAAAGGAAAAATAGTTAAAAATAGTTTGAAAACAAAATGCCATATCCCAATTTTCATCTAAAAGAACATTTTGTTCATTCTGGCACAAGAACGTGTCATTTCATTTAGATTTTGTTAAGAAACAAAACAGAACAAAATGAAATCTTCCTTATCCCTAAACACCAGTTGGCCCCTGAAACAAGATTTCATTATTTTTCTGCTTTTAACGGTTCTTGTTACATCAAAAGGATTGCTGAATGACAGGTTCAATGTGTGTTGTTCACATTTGAAACAATGGGCAGTTTTCTTTCTATTGGGATGTTCTTTTTGCATTGGATTGATGCTTTCCTGACTTTTCCCATTCTGAAATTCAGATATGTGTAGATTATTTCCAACTCTGTCCAGGTAGCAGTTTACAGAGGTGGGGAATTTCAAGTCCTTTCTATTTGATTGCTGATCTGATAATTGCAAGCCATATATTTTCAGTGATACCCTCACCAACCCTCCTCCTGCCCTGGTACACAGCAAGGTTTGTAATTTATAAATAAAGGTATTCAGATGAAAGTTAATATCTGTGAAGGAGCCACCCGACAGCTATTCATCTTGGCACTGACCAAGCATGCACCTGGGCCTGGCTGATCCAGCAACTCAACACTTTATTTTTATAGATGCTATGGAAAAAAACCTATCCAGTCCTCTCTCTTCTGGTTCACAAAGCAGTAAGGGTTTGTATTATTTGCGTGACCAGACGCCTTAATAGCATTGGGTGCATCTGGCTGGATTTTATATTCTTCCTCTTATTCTGTGAGCCTCAGATCAGTTCTTGGATATTCACCTGAAAAAAAAAATAAAAAATTGCTCCATCTGTTTTTCACCCTTTCTTCCCTCACGTCCTTGGTTCTGCAAGAGAGTGACTGCACAGGGGGATCTTCCCTGTAGGTTAATAGAAAAGTATTTCCAACTTGCTTATGACAAGAAGTTTCAGAGATTAATCAGACATGATGTGAAGAACTATGACTTTTTGTTTTAAATCTGCCTTGTACTATCTTAATTTGATGCTTCCTGGTGCTTGTACTGGGAAAAAAAAAAAAAAGTGAACATCTGACCATTACTCCCTATTCCCATGTAATTTCTGTTTTTATGGGCCTCTACTCTGTGATCTCTGTAGAAGTAAGAATGTCTGTGTGATCTACGCCTTGCAAGGTGAAGAATCCTAGTACACTTAGTGGCTCCTTCTCTGAAGAACTCTACCTCTCTAAGTTCCCTGCCTTTCATTTCTGTCATTGGACAGTTGACTGATTATGAAAATAGTATTGAGTCTGCGCATTTGCACACACAAGATGCATGTAATAGACACTCCATCCTAAGAGTGTGCATCCTGCTCTGCAAAACATCTTTTTAAGTATTAAATAACCAAAAGCCACAGATACTGCAACCTGATAAAGAAATAGCACAAGAGACACTGTAAATAATGAATTACCAAGCTTTTTTTTAACTGATATTATTCTTGACAGTAGGTTTTTGTCTGGGAATTGCCAGGTGTGTGTAGCTATGGCAGGGCACTGTGCTGATTCTTTGCCAACCTTATTAATCTACAATGATTTTGGGGACATGTTTGTTTGTTTGTTTGTTTTTTTTAATGTGTTTGTTTTCAGATTCTTTTTTTTTTTCCATTCTCCAAAATGATAGATGTAGAATTAATCCCATAGACTGATGGATGCTGGAGCAATGGAGTGAGAGTTGTTCGTTTTGACAGACTTATTCTCAGCCACTATTTTTTCTGAAGTTGTACCCATTAATTACAGACTGCTCTGCTCAGGGAGGCCAGACTCAGTGCTGTGAATTCATACGCCCAAGCCATGCATAAGAAGTTGCAAGATTAAAACAAATGATCCACAGATGAGCAGTGGCTTTGTGTGGTCAGCAGTTATAACAATCTTTCAGCAGCCCAGCAGAACAGAGATCATTCACAAAGGTAAAGCATAGAGAAAGTCATGACAATGCTACAGATTACTGGTGGACAAGGAGACCTTTGGGCATTTTCTCAGTCCTACCGTATAAAAGATGGGCTCCAGTTGTCATTTATTCCTTTCTTGCATTTGGGGATTGCTTTTCTCTTCCTTATCAGCTCTTCTTATTTCTCAGAAGTGTTAATTTTTGTGTCACTCTGATTTTATATACCCTTTGCCTGCAGTTTCCACTGGGAGATTAAATAAGGTGGATGGGACAAGGCAATGCTTGTTATAGGCTGACTGGTGGGAGAATTGCTAATGTGGAGCCTTCATCTTGAATATGCATAGGTCTAGGGGAGGCACTATTGCATTACATCTTACTATACAGAGTTTTAGAAAAACATCAAAAGTCTTTCTGAAATGAGGGAAATTTAGCAAACAGTTTTGTTGGGGTTAGGTAACATTTTCCAAAACAATTAGAAGTTTTATTTCTGTATTGTGCAACTAAGCCTTTGTACTGTTTCATTCCAAAAGAACTTTTTTTTTTTTTTTTTCATGTGAAGAAAGAAAGAGAAAAAGAGAGAAAGAGAGAGAGAAAGAGAAAGAGAGAGAGAGAAAGAGAAAGAGAGAGAGAGAAAGAGAGGAAGAGAGATAGAGAAAGAAAGAAAGAAAGAAAGAAAGAAAGAAAGAAAGAAAGAAAGAAAGAAAGAAAGAAAGAAAGAAAGAAAAAAGAGAGAAAGAGAGAGGGAAAGAGAGGAAGAGAGAAAGAAAGAGAAAGAGAAAGAGAGAGAGAGAAAGAGAGAAAGAGAGAAAGAGAGAAAGAGAGAAAGAGAGAAAGAGAGAAAGAAAGAGAACGAGGGAAAGAGAGAGAAAGAGAAAGAAAGAGAGAGA
>NW_020799095.1:150440484-150460951 GCF_003259725.1 Athene cunicularia
AAGAAAGAAAGAAAGAAAGAAAGAAAGAAAGAAAGAAAGAAAGAAAGAAAGAAAGAAAGAAAGAAAGAAAGAAAAGAGCAAAGCTTATAGGAGACGGAGAAAAGTTTTAAACAGGATTGGATGACCTGAAAAAGAAAGTTTAGCTGTGGATGAATCAAAAACTAAAGAGACAAAACAGGTAGTTAGTCCATTCGTTAAGTCCGTTGTCACTTATTCTCCATGAGACTCAGTGACTGGACCTCTCCCGTTTAAGCTGTCATCTCTCCATGTCAGCATTACCCTATGTTCTTGGGTCCCTGACATTGTTCCCATTCCAGGGTGTTAGTGTGGGACCCAGAGCAGGGCAGAAATGCTGGCTGCTATCAAGCAAGACCCTACGCATGATGCTGAGGTAAAACTTCTGGCTCCAGCCCAGCACCAATCATTCTCCCCTTTGTAACTGAGTGAGACTCTAAAGCATCTGATAGCTAATATCAGCATATGATCTGACATTTGGCATCCCACCCACTGGGACTTGAAGCTGAGAGGTATTTCCAGCGCTTCCTCATTCTCCAAAAGAGGTGCTAAAATCCTATTAAGGGTATTTCAAGGTCGGGGGAAATAGACCATGAATTAGCTGGGTTTGGGTCTGGAAGTCTGGAGGAGGGGTCATAGCTTAATCTTGAAGACAGGATGCATACAACATTTTGGAAGATCCCCCAGATTCATCAACAGAAAAGCACTTCAAATGTTAATACACTTCTGTTTTCTCCTTGTCAGTGTGGCTTTGCTAAAACCAACAGCAAGGGGCGTGGATCTCCATCTGTAGAGTACAGGGGGTGTTGTACGTTGGACAAACAATATGATTTATATCCAAAAGGAAAGAGATATCACAGATCCTCATGCTCTCAGGGACTCTAATTTATTGCCTAATTAAACACTTGCTGCCAAATTGTCCATCCTGTCATTTTTAATTCCTGATCTAATATTCCAGACAACAGAACACTTAAGGAGGCTACCTCATACAAGTGAGGCTGAAATGAAGAAAGATGTTAATGGGTGTTTCCCTAATCAAAGTCAATAGTCTATCAGGAGCAATTATTCTTGAATAGGTCTGTTTTTCTGGCACCATGCAATGTGAATGAATCTGCCAAGGTCTGCTGATACCTTATCCCCTTGCTGTAGAGGCAGAAGGAAAGACCAGGTCCTCAAAACTAAGGAAAACCCTTGGGAAGACATCCAGGTAACAGGGACAAACAGAATGGGTTTCTGTTTTTCTTAAAAACTAGATTTGCTTCTTTCAACAAGTCTTGTTGGGAATGCATGACGGGTTTCTGAGGCAGGGGAGATCTTAGGACGTAACGTCTTAGACTACCAAACGCTCTTGCTGTCTCATGTGTATTTACACTTGCCTCATTCCTCTGAGATGCGGACATGGGACCCCATTGCTGGCAGAATGGAGCCTAGTCTTGAGCTTTACAAAGGTGTGGCTCTGCAAGAAAGCTACAAAATAGGTAGGAATTCAGATTGACTCTAGATTGGGGTCACAGCTTTGATCTGACACAAGTGAGCTGTCGTTTGGCCGGGTTTGCTTTTGCTGTGCCACACAGGAACACTGTTTAAACAGGAACATCTGAACAAGTTGTCTCCAGGTTAGATGAAACATGTAATACTGCATCTCTCTGAGCCTAAAACTCACTGAGTTTTGCTATCATTGCCTTCCACCTCTATAAATTTGCTGTTGGTACACCTTATTTTTCTAGGCCAGAAGGGGTGAGGGGAGATAGTGATCAAGGAATGTTATGGGACCATAAGAGAAAAGCTCTCAGGCAGTTCAGGACAGACTCTGCCTACTGGCTGCTCTTGTCCTTCCACTGTGTAACTCCAAAAAGAGTCTGTCTCAGTTCTCTCCATAGCTACTCTTTACAAAGTTAAAGAAAACTATCAAGTCCCTTAGCCAACTCATCTCCACATTGGAAAAACCCATCTCACTCCGCCTTAGCGTATGTGTCTTGTGTTCACACATTGTAGTGGCTCCCCTCTGAAGTCCTTGCAGCTTATCAGTTTGGGTTTATTTTTTTTTAACACTTAGCAAGAGGAACTCAAAACTGGACACAGTTCTCCTGGTGCAGTTGTTGCACAATTAACAATCTCAATCTGTTGGCTACACAGTTGGAATACAACCCAGTATGTGGTTGGCCTGAGGTTGTGCTCTATTGAGGCAGGACTTTTTCAACTCTATAAGGTTCCCATCATCACATTTCCTCAGCCTATCCAGGACCCTCTGAAAAACAGCCCTCACCCCCAGTGTATCACTCATTCCCCACAATCTGGTGTCAAGCACAGACTTGTTGAGGGTTGACCCCATTGACTGTTTTGGTGTTGGAGATGTTAAATGGTTTTACCCTCAGCACTGATCGCCAAGGAATGACAGTCCTAACAGGCAGCCAGACAGGCTTTGAACTGCTGATTACTAGCCTGTAAGCCTGGTGGTCCAGTCAATATTTCACACATCTTGTTGTCTATTTTGTACCCGTCTTGCAGACCTTCTTAATATCCAGGCTACCAGGACATTATGGGACCACGCTGAAAGTCTTAGAATAAAAGACA
The DNA here is from genome assembly GCF_003259725.1 of Athene cunicularia. Classification (NCBI taxonomy): domain Eukaryota; kingdom Metazoa; phylum Chordata; class Aves; order Strigiformes; family Strigidae; genus Athene; species Athene cunicularia. The sequence goes on from NW_020799095.1 coordinate 150,443,074, forward strand.
TCCCTGGCTTGCCCCTCATGTTTACCTCTGGCCATCACATCACTGATCATGTTGATCAGGCACAATTTGTCTTTGGGAAATCTGTGCTGGTTGTTCCTATTTATAGCTTCACAGACTCGCTAAGTTTGGGAGGGACCAGGAGGACTCAAGTCCAACGTACTGCTGAAAAGGAGGTCAACACAGAATTCAGATTTTGTCCAGTAGGGTCTCAAATGTTATGGAGATATCCCAACCTCTACAAGCTCCTGTTCCAATGTTTAATTAACCTCAGAATAAACTTTTTTTTTTTCTGAACAACCTCTGTTTCATTTTTTTACTATTGACTATTGTCTTCCAATTTCCCACCATGTAGCACTGTGAAGAGCCTGTCTGTTTCTTCTTGATGACCTCAGCTTCGGTACTGACACGCTGCTATCATGTCCCTTCAAAGTCTTAATTTCTGCTGGGTAAAGAACCCAGTTCTCTCATCATCTCCTCACACAGCATGTAATCACCTCTTTGTCTTTCAAGTGCCTGGAAACAGACTATATGAGGCTTTGCTCTGTAATTTCCCCAGGAAATAAGGTGAGGCTGACCGTCTTGTAGTTCCCTGCATCCTCTTGTTTGCCTGTTTTGAAGATGGACATATCACTTCCTTTCTCCAGGCATCAGCAGGGTTGATAGCATCTTGGCTTTCCCCTCACAGCATATTCCCTTACACCATGTCTCTATGGATACTGTATCCAGGATGTCAGCAAATGCATGTTCAATTTCTGTGCCTCTTGAGTTTTGAGGTTTGTTACCCATTGTGAAAATCCTCCTCAGACATTATCCTACCTGAACAGCAAAGAGTCTGGCACAGCCATGCCCTCACTTTATGGACCCAGCAAATCCAGTAGCTTGAAAAAAAAAGTTTGCAGTGCCTATGAAACCGTCTCCTGGTTCAGGGACAGCACAGCTGCAGGTAACTACCTACATATTAGGGTTTTGTGAGACATCCATCTCCTTTGTGTCTCTTCCCTTATTTATTCCTCCCTCCGTATTTAGCTTTTGGTATTTTATGCCTCAAATTAGTGAAATAATGTGTCCTGCCTCAGTTTTGTTTGACAAGCCAGCAAGAAAGCTGAGAATATGTATATCTGGCGTATGCTGTTCTAATTAGTACCCTTGGATAAACCCAATATTATCATATAACAGAATTTATATCCCTATTATAACCAATCCCTATTCATAGTGCCTTTTAGCAATTGCTGCCTGTTGATTTTTTGTTGGAAAGGTAAGCAAAAGCACACACATTTGTGTCTGTGTGTGAATGTGTGTATGTGCACATAAATACATGGTTTTTTATCAGAATTTTCTTTCCTGTAACTTCATTTGTCTAATGTAATTTCAGTAATATGAAATAAATTTCCCCCCACTATTTATGTTATTCTTTGTGACTTTCCCAATCAAAAGCTCTGTTTTTTTTTTTTTTTCTTCATACTTTTTAAAGCAGCAGCAGAAATATCCACCTTACTAAGGGCATACAATGGGCTTTTAGAAACAGAGTTTTCTTTTGCTGAAAGCTTTAAATATCCTTTTAGCTTGGCAGTCTTGGTGCTCTCTTTCTGGAGTAGAACTCTGCGGTATGTCCTGAGCAAACGCAGGTGTATTTCCACCTTCTGTGACCACACTGCACCACAGGGAAAGAATATTAGAGCAACTTCATATGTGTTGGGATGGTGCTACATTATGACATGTACACAGGCACAAAGACTTGTATGGGACAGGATTTATGTTCCCTAAGTTCAGGTCTCTACAATGCATATATTACAATAGACTAAGTTATAGGCATTCCTTTCTAGTCAATGGAGAATCAGTTAACTTACGGAGTGGAGTTAGGCTTAGTTCAGTTTAGCAAAAAAATATGTTAGGACGAGGTATGATGTCACACACTGTTGAATCTGTTGATCTGCTGTCTGACTTCATCAGATATAGATGCCAACGCTGCAGACCACTGCAGTTAATCAGCTCAGACATACCTTTCATAATAAATACACTTGGGGTTTGTTTTAGAAGGCAATGAAGACATGAATTCCCCTGGAACATCCAAATTCTTTTTTTTGATGCCTGCCTAAACCCTCACGGGAAGGCTTTTCTTCCCTTTATTGCCAACTTGTGCTGGAAGGCCAAGAAGCTCTGCTGCTGCTGTGCAGTCCCTGGAGAAAAAATAAATCCTTTTAGTGCCCTGAGAAAAATTACATTTCTTCAATTTTACCAACCCTTAATGGGCTAACTGTCTTTTTTACTTCATCCTCCAGATGTGGCAGCTGATAAGGGAATGCCTAAATTGCCACTAGACTTTGAGGTTTCTTCTTGTCTGTAGTACAGAGATAGGGAATGCTGCAGGCACTGGATTCACTCACTTATAAATGATTAGTATTGAGAACTACACATTTTCCCTTGATATTTTTACCTAAATAGTGTTCCAAGAATAGACAAAACAGATAATATCTTCCTCAACTCCTCTCACCACTGAAATGATGCTCCACAGACTTACAAGGGATAGGATAATATGGATCTTAGAAAACAGCCAGAGTGCATGAAAGAACTGTGAAAACAGGTGTATTAGGAGTTTTGAGGTATTCAGAAAAGAAAGGAGCTAGAGAAAGCCCCAAAGAAAGGAGGAGGAGACTAAACTAGAATTGTGGTGCAACCTTTGTTGTCCTCTGGAATAAAACTGCATAACAGGGAATAGATTAGACTTATTTGTTTAATTTACTCTTGTTTTAATTGTCCAGCAGGAATTCTTTTGTGTTAATAGCTTATTTTTGTTCAGGGCTACTGCAATAATTCACATAAGTTTTAAGTATTAAAAAGTGATGTTGTGAATAAAATAATCAGAAATATTAATGGGTCTAGAGACAACAATGCAAAAGCAGGGAGGAAAACCCCAAGACACAATAATGTGACACTGGAGAAGTAAAGCAGGTATACAGAAGTTTACAGAAAGTGAAGAGGAATTTGAAGCAGTTGGCTTAAACATGAACATGTGTAACAATCATTTTTAAAAAAAATGTCCTAGTTGATAATTTTTCTAGGGTTATATGAGACTTTCTCTCCCTCTTTTCAACAGTTTCAATCTCTTGGCCTTCAAGACATCCTATAAACCTTAGTTCCATCCAGAATTTGGGATGAATTTTTATAGATTTGAGAATGGGACTCTCACATACTTCATGTCTTCACAGTGGGTGCAGAGACACTGGGAGCATAGTACCACCTCCAGGGACCTGTCAAGACTTACTTGCAGGGTTAGCTGATAACGAGGTTTAATAGCTCAGGTGTTATTAAACTGTGTGCTGACACAATTTTGCCACTTTCAGTCTCAAGTTAATTGGACAGACCTTTCTCAGTGTCCTTTGGATCCCCAAGCTTAGAAGTCTTTGCATTGAAAACTATTGCATGGTAAAAAGCCTTTTTTTTTTTTTTTTTTTTTTTTTTTCCCCCCCTAGGAAACACTAGAATGTAAGAAGTAGCAGACTGGACTGGAGGCAATGCTAGTTTTGCATTATGCCCTATTTCTCATATTAGTGAGAGCTGGACATTTCAGAGGAAAGGATAAGAATCAGAGATTCAGATTTCCTCCTTGTGTCTAAATTAGGGAGTGGCCTCATGTATGGAAATTAAGGATTTCACTCATTAATTGACAGACTCCTGGAGTACCTCCCAGGGTGCTGCAAAAACAACAAAGAAACAAAGTCTACTTGGACTTGTGCAAAGCCTTTGACACTGTCCCATACTACATCACTGTCTCTAAATTGGAAAGATATGGATTTGATGGATGCGCCAGTTGGTTGATAACAAATTGGTTGGATAGTTGCACTCAGACTCGTGGTCAGTGGCACGATATCCAAGTGAAGACCAGTAACAAGTGGTGTTTCTCAAGGACCAGTATTGGGACCAGAGCTGATCTTTATCAGTGACATGGATCAAGGTACCCTCAGCAAGTTTGCCAATGGCACCGAGCTGTGTGGTGTGATTGACACACTGGAGGGAAGGGATGTGCCATCAGAGGGACCTGGACAGGCTGGAGAGACCTCAGGAAGTTCAACAAGGACAAGTGCAAGGTCCTGCACATGGGTCAGGGAAATACCAAGCACAAATACAGGCTGGACTGAGAATGGATTGAAAGCAGCCCTAAGAAGAAGGACTTGGGGATATTAATGGATAGAAAACTGAGCGTGAGTCAGCAGTGTGCACTTGCAGCCCAGGAAGTCAACTGTATTGTGGGCTGCATCAAGAGAAATGTGGCCAGTAGGTCGAGGGAGGGGATTCTACCCCTTTACTTGGCTCTGGTGAGACCCCATGGTCATTCTATGATGTTTCAGAGAGAAGCAGCTGGGATTTAGCTGTTCAGCAGTTCATCTTCAGCTCATGGGTGCCCTGTCCCCAGTTAGACATCATTCTCTGAGGCCCTTTAGGTGGCTGAATCTGGTTTTTCCTTCTCCGGGTCACGCTTCTTCCCCATGTAGAGGAACCTTAGAAACTGAGGAACCTGAGGGCAGGGTGAAGCTCATGTCTTCTCTTTTGGCTTTAGATTCAATACCTAAGTCGGTTAAGGAAAGAAAGGCCCTGGGGAAGGGAATGAGCATCAGTCCAGGGTTAGAAATGGATATTGCCATATCTAAAACTTTAGAGCATGAGCTAAAGAATTAAAATTTGTTAGCTGGAGATTAAAAAATCCTGTCTCTAAGATATGGTTGGCAAAGTTCTTTCATGTGCACTTACAAGTGGAAGTCCTGCATGAGCAGGAGGAGAAGAACGGAAGGCTATAAAGCTAGACTGGATTTGGCTCTGGATTTCTCAGTTTTATCAAATTCTTGGTCAGATCTCCTTTTACACCATGTCTATTTGAGGACCACTCTTGAGCAGTGCTAGTTGAAGATCCTTACTCAAGAAAAATTCTCTTCACCAATCTCTTATGGAAGGAAAGGAGGGTTTTTGGCAAAGTCATGCCATGAATGTCGATTCATAGGAAATCCTGACTTTACTTGAAAGCCACAGCTGGGAAAGCACCTTTACTTCCCAGCAGCACTGAGGGGGTGCAAGCAGTCACTGAACCTCGCCTGACAGGTGGAGCTTTTTCAACTCCAAACCCTGTTCCTCTGCAGTTACTGACATGACAGCTCTGTGATTATTGCGGTGATGGCTAAAACCCATCATGTCCTGAAAATGCCACTCATTCCACCCAACCAACTTCAATTTTGTGCTTTGTCCTCAGACTCACGATGCGCAAGGGTGCATCTCTGTTGTGAAGAGCAAACAGTCCCATTACCTCCTGAGTAACAACGAGAAGACAACAAATAGAGGCTGAAATATGAAGCGTCATTATAGGAAAATGGTTGATTATTAGCCTGAATTTGCTAGTGCGGTTGCAAATCTCAGCTCCATACAAAACCAAAAACCACAAAAACCAGAAACACAGTTTGTGGCTCAATTTTCAGATGCAAACTGGCAGCCCTTGGTACCTGTTTAATTGTCAGTGGAGTCCCTGTGGACCTTCAGCCTCGGACTTCCTCGGCAATAACTTGGCTGATCTGGAGGCAGTGGGTTGACTTTGATTTATGTGACTCTGGTTTAATTCTTAACTTTATAAACCAAACATTTTGTTTGCAAAGCTGAAAAGAAGCTGCCTGTTTCAATCAGAAGTTTTTTGGGACAAAGAGTATTTCTCACTGTGTACCTAGTACAATAAACATTGATCTCAGATGGCATCTTGCTTTAATACAGTAATTAATGAAATAGTAACGATATTTCCTTTGTGCTAAGATCTCTGAGCAGGTTTCCATGGCAACAGTCCATGCACACGCTTCTTGCCTGTAGCAAATGTGAAGTTATTTGAATCATTTAAATTCTTTTAAGAAAAGAGGACTGGTGTAACTTGACTCAGATTTACTCCAAGACTTAAGTATACACAGGGACAATTACCTCAGGTCTGCTGATGCACAGAAACTTGTTACCCTGCATTAACTCACTGGTGTGTTGGAATCCTCCAAGCTACCACAGCAGCTTTTATCTCAGAAATATATGTATTTTCACTACATTTACTTTTTCTCTCTCTAACCATTTTCAGCCAATAGAAACCATGCCCATTTTATACTAGGATAGTGGTCTGCATCAGATCTTCATCTTTATACTCCTGAGAGGGAAGGAGAGCATGTTCCTGTCTGAATTCTTCAGCAGCTATAATGAATGAGCTGACAATCCCCAGGCTGACTAAGGGGCAGAATAAACAGCAGGAGGAACCCTCTGCTGCTTCATCATCTCTTTCTTTGGGAACTGCGGTCTTCCCTAGAAATAAAATCATACTGACCACTCATTTGATGGGGTGGATCATGTCACTGGAGTTCTCGGCTAAGGCATGCTAGGTATATGAAGACTTAGTGAAGTAGGTTTGATTAATTTGAATATGTGGAGGGAGATGAAAAATAGCCAAAGATTTTAATATTTACAGATGTCAGATGGGTGGTCTAGTGGACCTACCATTTTGATATACTAGTAAAAACTCTTTGCCCATTTTTGTTGGGCTACTGCAAGGGCAAAGGAAGGTGAGGGATATGGGACCCCATACAGCATGATCCTTTTTGGCTGCTGATCTCTGTATGTCTCTTCTGCCAAAACAGATGTTCCTTGGGAGCAGATGGTGAGGCGGTTCTAAAAGAGAAAGTTTGGGATGGGGAGAAGTATTCTAGACCCAAAGCTTTTTATAATTCATTTGCTGTACCAGTCAGTGCTTTTATAGCCAAAGAGAGAAGAAGAAAATGGCTTCTGGAAAAAAAGGAAAAATATTAACTATAATGCAGATATTTTAGGCATGTTCTTTCTAATGCATGAGAAAGTGCCTCAGCAGATCAAGAGACAGGTAATAATAACTTGATTTCCCTTCCAGCGGGAAATCCTGGTAAATGAATCCTTAACAGGCTTCACTACCAGTTTTTAAGGAAAAAAAAACAGTAAATATTTTATTTCACTGGTTTTGTCCTAGAATTCATCCAACATCATAGCTGAGAACTGTTACTTGGCTATATGTATAAGGCCTGTATGAACCTGATTATTTGGACAAATCTGTACTGCATGGGTATGAAACACATTGAACTAATTGGGATACCAACAAAATTAATGATCAGGACCTGTTCCAGGATGTAATCTTGGATAATCTAATATTAGATGTGGGTTTAGATGGAATATTAGACTTGGATAATCCAATATTAAACATGGGTTCAACACCTTGGCAGCTTGGTAGAAGAAAGTTCTTGGCCTCTCCTAAATATAAGGACATCTTCAAGTAAATATTGGATTTAAAGCCAGATTTAGTAGAGATCAGTGTGAGACTTAAGAATATCAGTTGATTTCTAGTCTGTGAACCATGGATGTCTTACACCAGTTCTGTTCCAGCGTTTTATTTCAGGTCCCTCCTAGAGACAAGGCATTGGGCTACAAGAACAATGGAATCAAACCATCAGACTCATTCTTCACCCATGCAAAGTCTGGAAATGTGGCCTTCTAAATTTAGGCCTGGAGAAGGTCCACATGACAAAGTCCCTGAAGCAAAAAGAAAGCTGAGTTATTCAAAAGCTCCCACTTTCTTTGTTTTTCAGGTCTAAAAATACTTTTATGTAAGAGACTTCAAACAGCTTTTTGTGCTAAACACAGAAATGGAAATCTCACTGAGCTACACACATTATTTCACTAAAATAAATATTGTTGCCTTTAATATTTAAAGAGATTTTTGAAACAGCCACAGAGGATGAAAAATACAAGCCAGCAAAAGTGCTCCATGTCTCAGAGCCCTACAGAGGCATATTTCATTTCTCCTGCTTTAATTTCTTTAGCTCTCAAGGAATTCCAAGGTCTCTGAAATGGCATGCTGGGCAGGGAAAACAGAGCTGTTGTCACCAGGGCTTCTTTGGCTCTTTAATATTCACCATCACAGGAGTTTTTGTTCGGTGTAGGCTGAGGAACTTCATAATTTATTCCTCAAAGCTGTTGGACTAGCAAATAGACTACATTCACTGTATCCCAAACACCAGCAGGCACTATCTAATCCTTTAGGTAGGACAGGGGATGTGGGATTGCCTCAGTTCTGTCTGTGCCACCACAGCAGAGTTCAGCATCTGTTGAAATTAATCAGAGCTTTGCTGTTGGTTTTGTTGGAGTGAGGGGAATATGTATGAGCCTGTCCTTCACAGTCAGATTTCAGATGATGTTCCTTGTCTTAACCTTCTCCCAGATCTGCATGGCTGGTCCTGCCAGACATGTTCCTTGTGATGCTGAGGACAGAGTCAGGGTGCCATACAGTAAACCTGTACTTCAAACACCTGTCCCTCCAGTTGGATTCCGTGGGACATTCAAATTTTATGCGTGAACTTAGATGGGCACACGCTCTGCTGGGTAAAAAACTGTCTGGATGGCCGGGCCCAGAGAGTTGTGGTGAACGGAGTTAAACCCAGCTGGCAGCCGGTCACGAGTGGTGTCCCCCAGGGCTGGGTGTTGGGGCCGCTCCTGTTTAACATCTTTATGGATGGTCTACACGAGGGGATCGAGGGCACCCTCAGTCAGTTTGCAGATGACACCCAGTTGGGTGGGAGTGTTGATCTGCTCGAGGGCAGGGAGGCTGCAGAGAGCCCTGGGCAGGCTGGAGCCATGGGCTGAGTCCAGCTGGGGGAGTTTCACTGAGGGCAAATGCCGGGGGCTGCCCTTGGGCCACAACAACCCCCAGGGGGGCTCCAGGCCTGGGGAGGAGTGGCTGGAGAGCTGCCAGTCAGAGAGGGACTGGGGGGTAATTGACAGCCGGCTGAACAGGAGCCAGCAGTGTGCCCAGGGGGCCAAGGAGGCCAATGGCATCCTGGCTTGTGTCAGCAATAGCGTGGCCAGCAGGGACAGGGAAGGGATCTGAGCCCTGTACTCCAGGGAAGGTTTAGACAGGCTCTTAGGAAGGGGCTGTTGGGCGTTGGAATGGGCTGCCCAGGGCAGGGGGGAGTCCCCATCCCTGGAGGGGTTGAAGAGTCGGGCTGAGCCAGCGCTGAGGGATCTGGTGTAGTTGGGAACTGTTAATGTTGGGTTGATGGTTGGACTGGATGATCTTCAAGGTCTTTTCCAACCTAGATTATTCTGTGTTTCTGTGAAATTATACAGGTGGATGAAAAGCTTAGAAAGCTGTGAAGGAAGCATGTGGACTAATTCTCAAGCAGTGGATGGCAGACCAAATCCAGAGTGATACTGAGTATTAGTCACAGTTACTGGGACCAGAATTGCTAGCAAAAAAGTAGCCACCAGTTTTCTGCTGGATGCCCCTAATTTTTTTAGTGTTGCATAAAGGGAGGGAGAGATGACCCATTGTTGATTATGAACAGATTAACTATGAGAGCTGCTTCTGTATGAAAAATTATTTCTTTAGAGACTAATAAAATTAGGAATACCCATATGGCTCAGGTTCATGGATTCATACATGTCTGTATGTGTCCCTGGACATTTTTGTATTCTGCATTTCTGGATTAATATTCTAGGATCTGATTTTCTTCTGGAGTTATCCCAATGTAACTGGAGTCATACCGTGATGAATCAGATCCTTTCTGTGCACAACATGTACAACCTAATATAATGCAGGCATCATAGCCAGCGAACATAGGGCTGCATTGCAATGTCCATTTAAAGCAGAATTCAAATGCCTTTGCTTCCTCAGTCTGTTTCCCAATTATTACATTTCATTGTAACAGTAATTATGTATATTCCCCACATCTGGTACCACAGTCCTTCGCAAGGACCATTTTGTACTGCCCTCTCCCATTTAACTGGAAAATTTCCACTCTGTTGAGCAGAGGAAGGTTTGTCAAAAAAGGCTCATTTGGGGACTATTCTTCTCCTTTATTTTCCATGGATTTACACTTTCACAAGACTTATCTTGCAAGCAGTCAGAGAAGAGAGGGTTGAAAAGCTCCTGGCAAAGTAATCTACTCCAGTAGCATGCCCTAGGGCAGGGTAGACTGTCTTTATGGACTGTTTAACCATTGTTTTATGTAAATTTCTAAAGAGTTTCATCACACGTGGCCAGTTGTGCCAGTTGTGCCAAACACACTCAAGAAGAGTTTTTCTCTGGGAAACTCCTCTTCTTCCTCAACCCTTTGTAGACATTCCAGGCTACATGAGCACTTGGGGATTACACTTACCCAGGACCCTTCTCAAACTGATCTCAGCAGGCAGAGGGTGGCTTTTATCCTCACCACTGAACTTTCTTGTAGCCAAAATAAGATACATGCATCCAAACTTCCTGTTGGGAAGAGTCCACATCCCATGTCAGTGTTTCAAATTTGTGTACAAATTGTACAGGAGAGACTCAATCACTCCAGGCTGAAACAGTGTCAGGGAGTGTTGCAGCAGTTTAAGAGAATAGATAATTAAGTTTGAGTGTGTAATAGTGTTTCTGTCACTGTTTATTGCTAGTATAGGTCCAGCTTTGGAGTTTTCCTTCACTGCATGCTGAGCCATCTCGGTCCACACTCATGCTATAAGCAGTGCTGAGCACACCCACATGAAGTCAGTATGTGGCTAGGAAATACTCAGGTCTGGTGGACTTCTCAGCTAATTTAAAGTTGCAAAATGTGAGTCTTCTTTTCAGTTCTGATCACATTTCACTGATCTGATTTTGCTGTCAAACCAAGGAGAGGTGTTCACTACAGAGCACTGCTTGAAAGGAAATCCTGCGGTGGAAAAGGGTGTTATTTATTTATTGGGACAGATGTGTCTGCCTCTGCCCTGTTACAATGGTGCAATGCAGGGTCTGGGCTGCTTGCATTGCCAGGGAGTATCACCTGCTGCTGATGTGACAGGAAACCTTTGGGGGTGGACATGTCCAGGCTGTATCCCTTGTGTTGCTGCAGCAGCAGCAGCAGCAGCCAAACACTGGTGTGCAGGGTGGATACTGAAGCATTTCTCAGTGCTTGCTGCATTGCTATTTATACAGCAGGCATGTCCCTGTCTCCCTGCCATTCTTTGATCCTGCTGCCATGAAAGGATGCCAGAGAGGGGTTCAGCTGGTTATTAAGAATCTACTGCCCAGGTTTGCTTTCCCAGCCTTCACCTTTCCTGCTAAGGGGGCCTCTCAGCACTTGGTGAAATGATGCAATTAAATCTCCTCAGCCATCTCCTTACTGGCCTCTTGGTGGTAGTCTTAACACAGCATATTCACTAGCTGCTCTGGCTGCCTTTAGCTCAAGGCATCAATCTCCACCCTACTCTAGGAGAACTAACGTTTTTAAGTAGATACTAAATATATACAAAGTTTATGGACACAAAGCAAGATTTTTAAAGGATTTGCCAGAGATACAGAAGCTCTGCATTGCTGATCCATGCTGACCTACTTTACGGCTTCACCTGTTATGCAAAGCCCGGTGCTGAGATCTGTCAGATATCCCTGAAGCACAGATGTTTGGATCCAGTGTGTACAGTGAGGCGACGAAGGCAAAATGAATAGGGAGGTTGTCATTTACATACTGAGCAGTTTGTTTAGTGCCAGAAAAAAAGGAGAAAAAAAAAAAAAAAAAAAAAGAACACTGCTGTCAGGAACGTGCTCTAGTGAACACCGTGTCAGGTTTAATTCAGTGTCTTCTTTCTAATGGAGACCCAAAGAGCCAAGGAACAGCCTAAGAGAAGGAAACACCGTGTGGAGTCTGAGGACTTCAAGGTGCGTGAGATTTGCTAGAGCCTTCATGCAAAACTCAGTCCTGTGTATCAAAACAGGGTTAAGACCTATGTACATATTTAGAAAATCTCCGAGAAACATCTAGATCAGGGTGAAAATAAAGATGGTTTCAGCTAGTGGTTAGAGTCAAAGTCTAGGCACGGGATGTAATATTGTGGTTAGACCAACTTAAAACAACTGCCCCAAGCTCAGTTCTTGATCATCAGGAAGCCACTGGCAGAAAAAACTGACATCAAAATTTGAGAAATTCTATTGGAATAAATAGAATTGTGCATTGCAAGTGAAGTTACTCAAACTGACTTAATCTTCCCACTGTGGAACAGCCATAACCTGTAAATAATATTTCTTAGCTAAACATTTGTCGATGGGTTTAGAGCCTGATTCATACCATGGTTCTTCTCACAGTTCTCTTTGGTGGCTGCCTTGGCCACTCAAACTACATACAGCTTCTGCTCTGCAAGGAGGCCAAGGAAGCCTTTTAAAAAGCAGAAAACAGTTACTAAGGAGATAATACATGACTAATATATAAAAAGATATTTACTAAATAGGTACGATATAGTGATGTTTATTGTGGTTGCATTTAGGCTGGGGAATTGCTTCTCCTTTTAAATCAGGCTGAACAGTTATGAAGCTGGGTGGCCCTCAATGCAAGATGACGCTGGCAATTGATATGGTCCTGGGGTTGTAGATCTTTTGGCAGATCTTCAGTCTCTCCCCATAATTCACTAAGTTACTTTTTACAAGTAACAGCAGATGAGGGTAAACAGCTTTTATACTGTTATCAGGTATCCTGAACTGTCAGATTCCCCAAGATTTCCCAAAGATACACATCAGTTTACCATTTTGAGGTCCTGGGGGAATAATTTCACACAAGGTAGCTTTTCCTATTTATACTGTGAAGAAGAATGAAAAGAAAGACAACGTGGAGATAAGAGAGAGAAGAATAAAGTCAGACACGACTACCATGAGATAAAGACTTCACACTTACAGAATTAGAAGTAAACATTACAAATATACTAGAGAGTTATGACCAACCCCTTCTCTTCTCCTACTAAGCCTGTCAGACAATGGTTTAAATGAAGATAAGTGTTTCTTATATCCTTTGCCATTCTCTGAGATCACTAAAATAGAAAGCGTCCAACACCTGCTGCAAGCATATTAATAATCAGATGAAAAATTAATGCCTACAAATCCTCAGAGTTAACTCTCCCCTTCAGCCATTCTCAATTAATAAGAAAGAAGAATGCTGCAGGAAGGAAACAGACCCTAAATATCTGCCCTAGGAGGTCCTGTTAGAGATCATAATTGCTGGCAGGGAAATGATTAGGACACGGGGATTTTGCTGGCTCTGTAGTGAAGCATCGGGTGCTGCGTGTGAAAACACTACCCCTGTCACTAGTAGAGCAATGAAGTGTGCAAAGGGACTGCAAAGATCCCTTCTTCCTCGTGCATTGCAGAACAGGCCACCTTAGGGGCCCAAGAATAACATACGGGAGCCAAGAGACCTGGTTCCTGTCCTCAGTTTGTCACTGCTGTGTCAGGTTGGCCTGCTGTCATCCAATGTCTGTGCCTCAGTTTCCCTTACTGTAAAAGACTTGAGTAGAACATAATTTTCTGTAAATGCCTGAAGTAGGACAGATTAAAACTGGTCTCCTTGTGTTTTCTCCTCCATTATTTACCATAATAAAAAAAAAACCAACAAAAAAACAAACAACCAAAAAACAAAACAACCCAAAACCCCCAATATTTTTGCTGGTCTCCTGTTGTTGCTTTAATTTTTCACCCATTCTGATCTCAGTCTTTAAACCTGCAGCAGTTTGGCTTGACATCTGCCCACAGAGTGGCTGCACCAGGGAGGCTCAGGCACTGTCCCCCGGGTCTGTGTTGCCGCAGCCTCCTTGGACACAGCAAAATCCCAGATACCTACTCCTCTCTTAGGTTCCTCTTTCCTTTCTCATCCCCTTTGGCCGGCTCCATGCAAGTCCCCTTGGAGATATGAAGAACCAGGGTGAAGGTAGGAACAAACCCACCAAGTTTAGTGCAATATCCCCCAAAGACCTTTCTTTATCTGCTGCTTGCAGTCTGCGTCTGCTGCCTTGGCACACCTTGGGCTGCCCAGATATGAACAGTGTCAACAAGACCCCATTGGAACAAAGGAACAATTTTCACTCCTTTTCTTTGGGGAAAGGTTCTTATTGCCCATTCTCTTCTATAACTCTGTAGCACGGAAACAGGTTTGAGTAGAGCCTGAAAGCAAAACCTCCATGCTGCCCCTCAACACTCTTGTCTTCAGCCTTGCAAGGGAACGGGACAACAGCTCTCTAGGGCCTCACTGGGAGTAGAAGGAGGCCTTTTTGGGAATTGGATTGTGAGCAGTGTGGGGACAGGATGAAATCCAGACTTTGTTCATGCCTAGCTGTGCTGTTGTAGAAATTAAAAGTTGATCACACTTTTTTTCCTTGCTCTCTCCCTTTTCATTTTCTTCTGCTGGAACCTTGGAGCTCAAGCAAATGGGTGCTATTATGTGCTCCAGGTGATTTACAGTGACAAAAATGAAGCAAGCTGTCCATTAAGTGTTACAACTGCTGGAATAACAGAATTAAAATATTATCTTGCTCAGGTACCTGCTATCCCTCACTTTGTGGCAGCAGCAATGTGAATAAGTCCCTGCAGACTACCACATCAGAGAGCCTTCCTTCTCCGTGGGTTGCAGAGGATGTGGCAGAGGGGAGCTGGCGGGCAGGTCCTGGGCTGCCTTGCGATGCTGCTGACACTTGCCACATTGCATCTGGCCAATGTCAACGGCAGTGAAGAGTTTCTTTCATCACTGGATGGCTGCTTTGGTGTCTGCATGTGGGATGAGCTATTCACATTCAGTTCTTGGCCCTCCTGCAAAAATCCCCATGTGAACTTGGTAACAGAAAGTGCTTCAGTTTATCTTCTGTGCCACAGAAACTGTGCCTCAGTTTGTCTCCTGAAAAAAAAAAAGGGGGAATAGCATCACCCATACTTTCCTGGAATGCTTTGAAAATACATTCAGACTATGAAATATGTCTGTGTATTATTGTCAGGACTCTCTGTGGTTAAGGATTTTTTGCTTGTTTGCTCTGTATTCATTTTTGGCTGTAATAGCAGGAATTTCACATGAAACCCCATTCCGACCAAACTGTTATCTCTGATTTAACTTAACTTGGCTGGGAAAGGTAGTCTTGGAAGAGTCTCTCTGCACTGGACACTCTTCAAGTACTGGCAATTTGGATGAATGAAAAGCTTGCTGAAGCTACATACAGTTCTGCCAGCAAGGTAGGGCACATAAACATTGCAACACTATTTTATTTTATTATTCTTGTTGCTCCATTTTTCATGTGAGCTTGGCTTTCTATAGATTTCTGTCTTGAGGACTAGATCTCGTGTGGATTCTCTAATATATAGTAAGAGTTGAGTTCACAGTTTACCTCTTCCTACAATGGCAGGAGTTAAGAAGGACTTTTTCCTCTACCTGGCTGCTCATTTTCATGAATCCTGTAAGACAATATCTTTGAAGTCTCCAACTCTGTACCAAACTTGATTTATATTCATCACCATGTTAAAAAAAAAGAGTAAACCATATATATGCATAGAGATGGAGGACTTGTGTGTTTAAATCTTGATGTATACAAAGAGAAATAAATCCTCTTTTTGCCAGATTACAAAGAAGAGAGGAAGGGAAAATATATTTTTTACGGGAAAGATATTTGGTCTGTCACACAGTTGTGTAAGAAAATGGAGCTAAAGTCTTGTCCCAGTTCACAAAGCCATGCTTCTTGAAATAGCTGCTGCATTTTCTGAGCATCAGGAACGTGTGCTGTTTGCTGGAGGGGCAGCCAAGTAGAACAGAACAGAAAGGCTTAAAATGAAGTTGACTTACCTGCTTGTATGGCCATATGGGCATCTCCTTGGTGGCACTAAGAAGTTCCAAAACATCTGTTTTTCAATTTTTCATACTCAACCTTGTCCATAGACAGTGATGTCTCCTTAGAAACATTCTCAGAAAGATGCTGGGATGAGTGCATTATATTTGTTATTTCAGTTGGAATTTCACCCCATGTTGGGAAAACGGCTCAGTTAAATACTGCCTCAATGAAATGTATCTCCAAACCTTAGAGAAGAGAAACTTAGAATAACTTGTTAAGGCACCACTAAGGCAGCTTACGGAGAAAGGTTTGTGATACAGTTACTGTGACTTTAGGGTATGGTTTCAGCTCATTACTTGGCTTTTACAATAACAAACTTAACAAATTTCTTTTCTGAACACACCTAATTCCTGAGAATTTATGAGGTTTGTCTGGTTTGAGAAGGAAACCTATTTGTTTGGGTTTTTCTGCTTGCAGTACCATTTCTTGGTGAATCTTTCTCATTACCATAGCTGATGTGATAAGCCAAGATCACAGAATCATTCAGGTTGGAAAATACCACTGGGATCATCGAGTCCAACCCTCAGCCCAACTCTACAATGTTCTCCCCTACCCCACATCCCTCAGCATCTCATCTGAACGACCCTTAAACACACCCAGGGATGGTGATTCTCCCTGGGCAGCCTATTCCACTGTCTGACCACGCTTTCTCTGAAATTTTATATCCTAACATCCAGTCTGAACCTCCCCTCTTGGAGTTTAAAGACCTTCCCTCTTGTTCTATCACTAATAATCGTGATATATCACTAATATCACTTGATCATACTCTATGACAGGCCATGACATGCTATGGTTGGATGTTCAGTCTATGTCACATTTTGTTGTGTAACGGGTACACTAAAATGCACGGTAGTCTTATGATCAGAGGCCTTCTTTGGTAAAGATGAGTCTTTGTTGGTCTTTCCTAAATAAAACACTCAATAATGATTGCTGATAAAATATAATCATTGCAGACAAAGGTGTTACTCAAGTTCAGCTATGACCCTCTCCATCATCAATTTTTTTTCTACTATTTACTATCGAGCAACTTGATAAAAAAGGTGTAATCCTGTTGAACAGACTTTTCCTCCATTTTATATCTCATAATATAATGTCCTTTTGTAAGAAGCTTATCACAGACTTGATAAAGTTAATAAAGAACTGGTTGTAGACATCTATAGCTTCTGCAAAATCTGATGTTCTGAAACTTGGACAAAAGCCTTTATGGAGCACACGAGTATAAATGAAATTTCTGAGCATGAATGAGTGTATCAGAGCAGTGGGGCCAGTGTGCAACCCAGGCTCTGCTGCACTGTTCTCTGTAACCGCAAAGTAAGGCAACGTGTTTCCTGGAGTATCCGTTCATGGAGCGCTATGGAAAGAAATGAGGGTGATGAGGGCCACGTGAATGACCCTGTGTGAAACAAGAGGATTTGGGGACTGAATATTGATCTTTGGAGCCCTTGGTTTATCCCCATCCCTGATTGCTTTCATAGTTCTTTTATATTTCCACAAATGGATCTTTACATGTACCATTATCCACATTTTTTGCAATTAAATGTTCCTTTTTCCAAACTACCAAATCAAACAAACAGGACTCTAAGAGAAAAGTCTTGTAATACCCGATAGGGATGGAACTGACTGAACTTTGCATTATCCTAGACTCATCCATTATTTCATGAATAAACCCTCCTTTCCTTATGGCTATTTTTTTTTTTTTTTTTTTTTTTTTTTTATGTCAAGACCTTTTTCAAGGATTCTTTACAGAAAACATTCATAGAACTGTTATAATTTTTCTGTTAAACTATATATTTTTCTAGCCTGGATTGTAAGGAAGCATGTATATGTGCACTGCAAGCTGTATTGCAGAGCCCATTAAAAGTGTTTATGAACAGCATTAACTAAATCCTACCTAGATCAGTGGTACATATTTGTGTGTGCTTGTACACATTGTACACACTTGTGCACATTGTCTCTGTGTGTGGACATGCATTAAGTAAGCTCAGCAGCTTCTAAAAATCTGCATTTCATGACCTTGGTTATGAGCTGCCCATTTGAAAAGCAGAAGATAAATGTTCTTATGTATGAAAAAATAAAATAAAAATAAAATAAAAATAAAATAAAATAATAAAAATAAAAAATAATAAAAATAAAATAAAATAAAGTAAAATAAAATAAAATAAAATAAAATAAAATAAAATAAAATAAAATAAAATAAAATAAAATAAAA
>NW_020799095.1:150461001-150491308 GCF_003259725.1 Athene cunicularia
CATTGTAATGCATTTATTTCCCTGTGAATTGTTTCTTAGGAAGGGTCAGGACTCCAGGTAGATATTGAGCTTTATGCTCATCCCTCATCCTGCTTGGATTTTTTTTTAAGTGATGAAGGGTGCTGGGACCTCAGTTCCAGATATCTATCTATGAAAGCATCCCTGGGTTTACACACAGATTTAGCAGTGACATAGTGACAAGCTGCATTTCTGTCCTTCTTACAGTATAAAGGATCTTTGTGATCCAGTGTAAAGTGTGATGTGGTGAAAAGGATCTGCTGTGCTTGGGCCAGGACATAGAAAAGGAAGGGAATTTCTTTTCTGAAGAAGGTTGCTTTAAGAAGAGAGGAATGCATTGGCATCAGCCAGCTCAGTGATGTTGGATACAGGATGTCTGTGGTCACTGGTGGAGAATCACTCTTGTTGACATCTTTCCCACTTAATAACCAGTTGAGAATAAGGTTGCCTCTACAGTCTATTTAATATTTTCTGCAGCTAATGGGAAAACTAAAAAAGAAGAGGGAAAAAAAAAAAAAAAAAGGATGTCTTCACCCAAAGATTTGGAATAAATTTCCCTCTGGAGACATCCATTTTTCTCATTGACCGTGTCAGGAGCTGAGGGTAACTTTTCAAAGAGTCTGCTGTCAGGGGAACCCACCCCTGAATGACAGGGTTAGATACATGCTGAAAAGCCAGTTTTTTGAAAGCTAATGACCCCTAATTATTGGGGGCTGGTACTTATGGTGATGTTTAGATGATATCCTTTGAAGATAATCTCTAGATCCACAGCTCCCTTTTTCAGGGTTTAGATAGTTCTGTTTTGTTCCCTCTGTCTATTCAAATTTTCACTGGGATCAAGAAAAGTCTCCTACTACAAGGACCCAGGGCACTGTCTCTGCGGTGCTCATGGTTGCAGAGTAGAGCCAGCCATTTGAGGAGGAAAAAAAAACCCCACAAACCAAACAGTAAAAACCTTACTCTTGACAAAACTGTAAAACTTGCAAGGATGGGATTAGATCTGTGCTAAATAACTCAGCCTGGTCCAGCTGTGTCTCATATGTCTGATTTAACACACTGGCTGTTCTTGACTTTTCTTGGGATACTGTTTTTAGGTATCGTGCTGATTATGATAAAGGTTTATACTGTCAGCAATGAGCAAGACTCCTATGATTTTTTTTTAGTGTTTGGGTTTGAGGCATTACCAGCCTGCTTATTAGCTTATGTTATTGTTTTCTGCCTCTTTTATTTGTAAAGTATTTCTTTAACCATTGATGAATATCTCTTTCAATAATAGATAGCAATGATATCTGTGATGCGTGTATTTCTTATTTTCCACTTTGCAGAATACCAGATAATAATGAAAAATGGTTACAATAAGTTGCCCATGTGACCTATACGCAGATAAGTTTCAGGACAGGCAAGGAAAGATTGTGTAATTTAAAGGAACGTCTGAAGTTAACTGTAAACTCAAATAGATGCAACAATAATCTGCTAAAAGTTTGTGTGCTGTTTGTGCCAGGGAATTGTCAGTCACCAGGGACTGGTGGTGGGGTCACATGTAAGAGTGCTGTTTATGTGTTATTTTCTTCTAATAGCTTAAATCAATAAGCTGATTGAGCTGACCTGGATCAATCCTTCTGAGCTTTATTTACAATTATCCTTCAGCAGTAGTGCTCTATAACTGAACACACTACAGCAAATCAGTCTGAGGCAATATATCTTCGTCTCAGTCTGAATCCTGCTGAATTCAATGTGTTTATAGCGGCATAGATGTGCTTAAGTCCTTTGCTAAGTGGGGACCTATGAAAGGATTTGCAAGATGATGAAAGATAGTAACAAAGGCTCATTTTAGTCAAAGGAGGACAGACACACAATATTCTCTCATTAGTGGATGGAGAAAGAGTCTCCTGCAGAGGGCAAGGAAGTGCAAGGGTAATTTTCTGAAGGGACTTCCATTTGTTATTGAGTGAACCTAAGAAAATTCTGCTGCGCCCGAGCTTAGTTTTTTGTGAACAACTTCCTTAGCAGATAGCCTTTCTTTAATGAGCAACCTCTCCTCTATTTCCATGAACGCCTCCCCTATTTGCCCAAAGCCACCCACACTTGCAGTCCTGTGTCAATGTGACAGCAGTTAGGGATGAGAATTCCTTGTGAGAAAAGGAGAACAAGAAATTGCAAGTAAATCTGAAGTAGCTGGCCCTTCCAAAGCTCCCATTGCTCTTGCCACAACAGAAGCAGCTGTTCAGGATGTTTCTGGGAAAGGGTTGTTAATCTTCCCGTCACAGATCTCTCTTATTAAAATGGTCCTAGTGCAACATTTATTAATTAAATTGCTAGGCTAGTAATATTTAAAAAAAAAAAAAATTAGATTCTGATCTCAGTTTGCTGCATATAAATGTGGGTTATGTCTGCAGGTCTCAGTTCCATAAATGTATGCTAGTGAAGATCATAGAGTCATAGAATGGATTTTGTTGGAAGTGACCTTAAAACTCATCTAGTCCCAACCCCCCTGCCCCGGGCAGGGCCACCTTCCACTAGCCCAGGTTGCCCAAAGCCCCGTCCAACCTGGCCTTGAACCCTTCCAGGGAGGGGGCAGCCACAGCTTCTCTGGGCAACCTGTGCCAGGGCCTCACCACCCTCACAGTAAAGAATTCCTTTCTTATATCTAATGTAAATCTCCCCTCTTTCAGTTTAAAGCCATTGCCCCTCATCCTATCCCTACACTCCCTGATAAACAGTCCCTCCCCATGTCTCCTGTGGACCCTTTAAGTACCCATTAAGAAGGTTGCTGTAAGGTCTCCTCAGAGCCTTCCCTTCTCTAGGCTGAACACCCCTAACTCTCCCATCCTGTCCTCATAGGGGAAGAGCTCCAGACCCCTGATCATCTTCATGGCCTCCGCTGGGCCTCCTTGAACAGGTCTACGCCCTTTTTATACTGGAGGCCCCAGAGCTGAACGCAGTACTCCAGGTGGTCTCACAGGAGCAGAGTAGAGGGGAAGAATCACCTCCCTCAACTTGCTGGCCACACTTCTTTTGATGCAGCCCAAGACGCAGTTGGCTTTCTGGACTACAAGCACACATTGTCAGGTCATGTTGAGGTTTTTATCAACCAACACCCCAAAGTCCTTCGCAGGGGTGTTCTCAACCCACTTATCAGCCAGCCTGTATTTATGCTTGGGATTGCCTCGATCCATGCGCAGGACCTTGCCCTTGTTGAACTTCACAGTCCCACCTCTCCAGCCTGTCCAGGTCCCTCTGGATGGCACATCCCTTCCCTCCAGTGTGTCAACTGCACCACACAGCTCCGTGTCATCGGCAAACTGGCTGAGGGTGCCTCGATTCCACTGTCCATACAGCCAGCAAAGGTGTTAAAGATGAGATAGTTGTCTGTGTTCTCTATATAGGCAGGAAAGTGACAGCCTGAAGAAGTTAATATTAATTAGAAGGTAATTTACACCTATGGTTGAGAAGCCTCAAAATTCTCTGTAATTTAAATCAGTTTATTCACACATAATATAAATGCAAGAGTCACAGCAACATAGAGATATGTATCAGAAGGAGAAGGATACCATTTCACATAGAGTGAGACTTAAGTCTAATGAAAATCAGAGACAAACCTCCCCTTGATTCTACCTGGACTCATGTTTCCTTTTCTGGAGACTTTAGACACCTTGCTTTGCAGAACTTGTAAACCAAACACAATGAGAAATAGATTCAGACACCTAAACATTCTTTTCTTTTTGCCATTAAATCCGATGTCTCTTGGTAAAGGTGAAACCAGTCTTTATTTTCACATAGTGTCAAAAGAGATGAGTATAAAATACAGTTAAAGCAAAAAAGAGTCCAACACTCAGTGGGCAAATCCCTGGTAAAGCCCATTCGGGTCAACACAGTGGGTAGCCCAATCGTGGCTAATATCTCTTGGCAAGTGCAAGGCCAATACCGATCACCCTTCATGCCTTTGTATAGGGGAGGACTAAATGATAATCAACCTTGGTCATAACCCTGATGAATTCAGTGAGAAAAAAAATTTAAAAAAATCCCACAAAGGAGCAGTTTCCCTTCAGTTACTAAAAGACCAAGAATCCTTCATGGGAATGTGTTAACTGTATTAAACTTGACAGGATATTAGTAAAATACTACAATAACACATATTTCATTTTGTCTTCATCTTACTATATAAAAATTGAAATTACAAAGTTAGTGCTAGGAAACAGTAATTTTTTTTTTCTAAATAGTTGAAGCTTCACAGTTTATTTTCATTTTGCATCTGAACAGATGGCAACTTTTGCTGTTATAATTTTTCATCACAAAAGACTGATTGATTCTCTAGTTGTTAGGGTGTTTACTTCTTATGGGGAAAACTTAAGTTTAAATTCCTGCTTTGAATCTAACCAGGAAGGTTCTTGACCCTGTGTCTCTTTCTGTGCTAACCTCTAAGCTATCATTTTTTAAGATGCTATTGATTTTTTTATTTTTTTGAGCCAGCATCTGTCTCTATTTAAATTCCATCCTGTATGTGAGAAACCTTTCTTGAGAAAAATTTAACTGAATGTTGTCAAATACAATCTAAAATTTCAATACTGGCTTTTTCTGATTGAAGGATTCTGGTCTAATGAATTGGCATGATCATGTAGACGTCTCCCTCTGTTTAATTAGAAAAAAAAAGTATAAAAACCTGGCCAACCTCTTTTCTTTTCCCAATGCCCACAAAATTACAGCCTTCAGTAAAAATGAATATAAATATGAGAATTATCTAGGAGGATTTCTGATCAGCAATAAGTTCCAATCTGTACTTTGGTCCAGTTTCTAAATCAAGGTCTGAAACTCATTAAACTCACTAATTCAGGAGCTGAAACAAAAAAGAAAATGGAAAAATCATAAGGAGGAAAATCTGCATAGGTGACTTTTTTTTTTTTTTTTTTTTTTTTTTTTTTTTTTTTTTGTATCAAATTAAATATCTGATATTTAGGATTTAACATTACAGGCATTCTTATGCCTCATGTTATCATAAATATTGCTGATGTTATTCCAATATCCATCTATTTCTAGTTCTTCCTCAGTAACTGTAAAATTTTCAGTTATTATTGGATAGGTGTGTGCATGTCATGACCACTTGCTAAGCTAAATATTTACCTCAGCTCTTCCTTCCCAATATGCTTCCCAATATACTAGGGAACTATTAAAAGTTTGATCTATCTATCTGCTCTCTATTTAAGCTATTACAAATTCAATTTGCAGCCTTATTTCTAATAGTGAGAACTTGAAATATTTTTTTTCCTATTTCTAAAAGAAAACTTACTTTCTTATATGGTAATTTTGTTTATGGGAATTAGAGATTTATGAAAATAATAAAGCCAATGCCAAATAAACATTTACCAACAGTGGTAAGTCTCTCTACTGAGTTGGGATAGCTGATAAATCTGCATGAATCTTTCCTTAACTGCAAGGAATTCCCTGATATGCTCAAGAGATTCCCCTTTCTAAGAGGAACTACTTGCTGTCTCCCAAATGCCATTTATGTAAATTGTCTCAAAATCTGACTTATTGAGCAGGTACCATTAGAAAGGTCATTGCCAAAATGAATCCCTAACGTCTGCTTTTTTGCTTTTTTTTCCCCCTCCTTTTGCTTTCTGATAACACAAGGACGGTCCTGTCAGGACAGGGCAGGGAAATAAGATAGGAACTCTCCTTCCAGAAACTTGCAACTGAATTTTGACTCATGTTTCTAAAACACAGGGACCTGGTCTGACATGTACTGAAGTCAGATTTTTCTTTGAGAAAGCAGAATCTCTGCCTCAGACCAAATCCAACTGGATCCCATTTCCTGACAGTCTTCCAGAAGACTCTGGAGGAAGCTTTCTGATCTCCCAATTGTCTGATATTTTCAACGCCTTGAATAAATTGCCATTTTCTGACTTGTTTATGTTTGGAATCTGTTGATGCAGGTACATAAAAATGGGTCAGAGCATAGGGACTTATCTGTAGATGGGAACACAATTGGGTAAATAGCAATTATTTTTGACAAGTTTAGTGGATCTGGTTTTCTAAGTAGCTTTTCAAGACATTTACTGCTTCTACAGTGTTGGTTCAATGTTTTTCATATGTTTTTGCTTAAAGAAGAAAGTGCTGTGCTCTCTGCAGGTGAGCATGGGTGGTTCTGCCCTGTTCAAAGAGAAGCAAAGGAACATTTTCACCTCTGGTTCCTATACTTTTATGAAATATCCTTCACTTAGCTGCAGTTTTCCTATAAGTAGAAATATTCGCCTCAGACAAGGTGAAGCGGTGTCTATTCCTCCTTTCCTTTTCTTGAAGAAATAATCTATATTCTTGTATCCCAGGAGGAAGGAAAATTTGCATGAGCATGTATCTTCAATATGTAGAAGCTTTGTGAAGAAGGCAGACCAGTAGGTAAAGTACTAAAAAAGACAACCTCAAACAGCACCAGAGAAAGAGGAAAAAAAGTTGAATGCAGCAGAAAGCGCTACTTGAAGACTTTTGACAGTCACCACGCCGGGGTAGGAAGGAGCTTACTTCTTCCTGTGACTTTACTGCTTCTCAGTCTCTCTTGCCTTGCACTCCTAATTCTGACCATGTAATGGCTTTCTGGAATGTCTTTTGAGATTAGAAAAATTCACCTGCCAAAGAGTTTCGTTCAATATAGAACTACCTCAAAACCGGAGGAATGACAGGGACACTGTGTGGAGTCACTCCTTTCTCCTCCTTTTGCCAAAACAGCTGTTGCATGTTCTTCCAACCCCCTGACTCTTCACAGACCTGCCTTCTTCAAGAAATATATCCTGGGAATGCTAATGGCAGCTTGAGATTTACCCTTTTAGGAATCCCTCTTCTTCTGGGCATCCTGAAATGTGTGTGAAGCCAGTCCCTGCTTGCCAAACTACACCCTTCAACCACCAATCTTCTGCCTTCACTGACAGGAGAACATTTCCTTTTGAAAATAAATGTGAAGAATTGAAGTCTAGGGTCATCTTTAATATGGCAAATAAATCCATCCATAACTAACTTCCTTTATTCACCTTTACATATTTCTAGCACAAGAGTTATAATCCCTCTTATAAATGTGGACTTTGTTTTCTGTGGTTTTAGATCCTGATCTATAGGGAAGTAATAATGAATATAATCAAACATACCATTGGATAGGAATATTTTTTTTTCCCCCCTCTGGTAGTATCTCTAGATAGGGGAGAGCTGTACCAATAATTCACTGGAACTTATCATGCAGCTTTTTGACACTGATAACTGGACATCTCAGATAATTTTTCACACCAATTGCTTTACACAGTGAGAGCTAAGATGTTGCTTGGTGTTAAAGAGTTTGTTTCCTTTCTTTTTAATACTTTTTTTTTTTTTTTTCCACCCACATTGGTCTTTTCTGAAGTAAACCCATAGCTGAAGTTCCCTCCTTGTTCACTCCCTCTTCATTATTTGTGTTCAGTCTTTGGTTTGGGTCTTTTCAGGTCTGGTCTCGCATCTGATCATGGTACACCATCCCTGAGAAATTCCTGACTGCATTAAAGGTGTCTTTGATTTCTCCAAGGCCAAGACTTTACCCTGCATACCCTGTTACTCATAAAATGTGTGAACCCTTTCAGCTTGTCAACTTTCACTGCTATGTGTATGTGGCCAAGTTCTGAGTTTAAATGAAATGGAAATAAAAAAGTTACTCTTTTTTTTTTTTTTTTTTTTTTTTTTTAATATTTTCACTTCCACTTTTTTCCTTGTCCTGTGTCAGATGCTTCATCTTTCCTCCTTGCCCTTTCTTCTTCTTTAAGTCCTGGTGCAGACCCATGAAGTGCCATGTGCCATGTGCAGAATCATCAAGTATCATGTATTTAGTATAAAGTGTCAGAATTCTCACATTACTTGCTTGCTAACTTTATGAATACAGATGGCTAAGTATAAAAAAGCGGAACCCTGCTAGTGCTTCCGAAAGAAATCTGCAAAGTGTATCCAATATGCATAAACCAGCACAGAATCAACACAGGAGACGCTCCTAACTCATACTCTTATTTTATGGGACATGAGAAAAATGTAACCACAGGACAGAGATTTCTTTATGAATGTCTTCCAATGGAAGCTTCTAGTTTCATTAAATATCTAAGGTTTTAGTTTTTTTCCCCCAAGCACAATATCGCTTGCTCTTGAACAGTGTAGCGGTACGTTGTTGCAAAGTCTTTTACTTAGACCATAGGAACATTTTTCTCTGGCTCCAGCTGTACCAGGTGAAGAAGCTGACCTCTTCAGCCGCCCCTTCCCAGAGTTTGCCATCTCCTCTTTTCCGCCAGATGTGCTGTTTCAGTATGATTTCTAATCCTTTTCTGTCAATGTTAGCCATGTTAGGAAAGATCTGTAGCTGCATGCTAAAAGCCAGTCTAACTTTTTTTGACTGAAATTTGTGGAGAAACAGTCAAGTGCACCACTCAGTCAGCAAGGGGTGGTCAGGACATAGTGTTCCACTGCCTTTGTGATACCACAAAGAAAACAAGAGACAAAAGTATGAAATACTTTTCAGTATAACTAGTTCCTGATTTAGACTGAGCTCATGAAAGGGTTATGACTGAACGTATTCCGATGTTGTGCTAAATATCATTGCTGTAGCCCATATTTTTCCTCTTTGCTACAATAACCAACTACAGTAAAAAATGAAGGGTTTAGATAGTGGTAGTCTGATCTGGAAACCAGGACAAGGTGGAGTGAAGGAGAGACATCTAAGGTATACATCTCTTATCAAATCCAGGCTCCTACCCTGTGCTGTTCTTAGAGCATCAGCAACAAGAAAATTGGGCCAGATTAAACTTCTGTAGCTGTGATAAGTACATTGGCCCTCTGAGGAAAGTACTAGGTGTGTTTATCCTATTTTAAATCTATTGGAAGAAATTTTCCTGAGCATTAAAATGGTGAAAAAAAAAAAAAAAATGTCCTCACTTCCTTTTCAAGCCCTTCAGGACGTGGCCTGCTTTTTATGTCTGTGATAACTCTGACCTGTTCAGAAGACTGATTTAAAAAATCTCTTGGGAGACTGCCTTGAAGGATACAGGAGTCCAGGAAGGCTGGTCATACTTCAAGAGCAAAGTCTGAAAGGCACAGGAGCGGCTGCTCCCGTATGCCAGAAAACAAGCAGGAGGGGAAGGAGACCGGCCTGGCTAAACAGGGACCTCTGGCTGGATGTCAAGACAAAAGGAGAATCTATCGCCTTTGGAAGAGGGGGCAGGTCTCTCATGAAGACTATAAAGATGTAGTGAAGTTATGCAGGGAGAACATTAAGAGAGCCAGTGTGCAGCTAGAGCTCAGCTTGGCCATGGCTCTTAAGCATAATAAAAAATGTTTCTATAAATTCATTAACAGCAGAAGGAGGATTAGGGAAAATCTCCCTCCTTCACTGTATGCAGAGGGGAACATGGTAACTAAGGATGAGGAAAAGGCTGAGGTGCTCAACGCCTACTTTGCCTCAGTCTATAGCAGAGGAACTGGCTGTCCCCTGGACACCCAGCCTCAGGAGCTGGGAGATGGGCAGGGGAAGCAGACTGAGGGCAGCACAGTTGAAGAGGAGGTGGTCAGAGACCTGCTGCACCACTTGGATGCACACAAGTCTGTGGGACCGGAGGGGTTACACCCAAGGTGCTGAAGGAGTTGGCAGATGTGCTCACCAAGCTGCTGTCCATGATTTACCTGAAATCATGGCTGACTGGGGAGGTGCCATTGGACTGGAGGGTGGCAAATGTGACACCCATCTACAAGACAGACAGAAAGGAGGATCCAGGAAACTATAGACCTGTCAGTCTGCCCTCGGTGCCAGGGAAGGTCATGGAGCAGGTCATCTCGGGTACCATTAAAAGTCATATCATGGACAGCCAGGGGATCAGGCCCAGTCAGCATGGGGTTATGAAAGGCAGGTCCTGCCTGACAAACCTGATCTCCTTCTGTGACAGGGCGACCTGCTTATTGGATGAGGGAAAGGCTGTGGATGTTGTTTACCATGACTTTAGTAAGGCCTTTGACACCGTTTCCCACAGCATTCTCCTGGTGAAACCGGCTGCTTCTTGGATGGGCACACGCTTCGCTGGGTAAAAAACTGTCTGGGTGGCCGGGCCCAGAGAGTTGTGGTGAACGGAGTTAAATCCAGCTGGCGGCCGGTCACGAGTGGTGTCCCCCAGGGCTGGGTGTTGGGGCCGCTCCTGTTTAACATCTTTATTGATATCTAGAGGAGGGGATCGAGGGCACCCTCAGTCAGTTTGCAGATGACACCCAGCTGGGTGGGAGTGTTGATCTGCTCGAGGGCAGGGAGGCTGCAGAGAGCCCTGGGCAGGCTGGAGCCATGGGCTGAGCCCAACTGGGGGAGTTTCACTGAGGGCAAGTGCCAGGGGCTGCCCTTGGGCCACAACAACCCCCAGGGGGGCTCCAGGCCTGGGGAGGAGTGGCTGGAGAGCTGCCGGTCAGAGAGGGACTGGGGGGTGAGAATGAGCCAGAGTGTGCCCAGGGGCCAAGGAGGGCAACGGCATCCTGGCTGGTGTCAGCACTGGCGTGGCCAGCAGGGACAGGGAAGGGATCTGAGCCCTGGGCTCGGCACTGGGGAGGCCGCCCCTCGCTGAGGGGGTTCAGTTCTGGGCCCCTCACCCCAAAAAGGCCATTGAATGACTCGAGCGTGGCCAGAGAAGGGCAATGGAGCTGGGGCAGGGTCTGGAGCACAGGTCTGCTGGGGAGCGGCTGGGGGAACTGGGGGGTTCAGTCTGGAGAAGAGGAGGCTGAGGGGAGACCTCCTGGCCCTCGGCAACTCCCTGCCACGAGGGGGCAGAGAGGGGGGATGAGTCTCTGGAGCCAAGGCCCCAGCGCCAGGCCCCGAGGGAATGGCCTCAAGCTGCCCAGGGCAGGGTCAGGCTGGCTCTGAGGAAGGATTTCTGTGCAGAAGGGGCTGTTGGGCATTGGAATGGGCTGCCCAGGGCATGGGGGGGAGTCCCCATCCCTGGAGGGATTGAAGAATAAAGTTATCCCAGCACTGAGGGATCTGGTGTAGTTGGGAACTGTTAATGTTGGGTTGATGGTTGGACTGGATGATCTTCAAGGTCTTCTCCAACCTAGACAATTCTGTGATTCTGTGATGCTACCTTAGACTGAGGACGTTGAAATAAAGACTGTATGTTGGATGCTGGCACAGTCAGCTTGAAGGACTGATGAATCTTATTTGCCTCCTGCATAGAAACCTATAAAAAATGCCAAGAATTAAACTATGGGATTAGGAAACCTGCCATTTCTAAGATTTGTGGCACTAGCAATTGACTTAATGCCTTGGCAGGGAACAGGCTGTGCATGGATTCACTCATGTGGCTTCTCTAATTGTTTGTCAGGGAAAGGATTGCCTCAAATCCTTGTGAAAACTGGGTAAAGTATCACAGTGGACCTGAGGTTTACATTCACTCTGTGCCAAGCTCAGGAACACTTTATAACCAGTCACTGATTATTGGATGCTTCTCATGCCTATATTGCTGTATAAAGCTCAGTTTACTAGTCCTCATGCCACATTTGTGACACACATTTGACTGCAATTTTTGGGAACCCATTTCCAGAGGCAGCAGAGCAGAGAAGAGCAGGGTAAGGAAGTGGCAGATTTAGCTGTCAGACACATGCCATTGGTGACATCCACAACCGTGGGTTAAGGATTTAACTGACATTCTTACTACGCCTTGCTAGTACAAGATACTCCCTGTCTATTATTCATGGCAGCACTACAGAGTTCCTTTGGTCAACATGACTAGAAGGACACTGGCTAGGTGGAGTTTGACATGTTCACATCTACACCCTCTTCTGTCTTCTGCTTTTTTCTACTCAACTCACACTCCCCATTGATATCTCAGGCCAGCCTTACTGTTACCTTAGATTTAACCAGGGCTTGTTAGGACATTTTGCCTTACAACTCCTCAGAGAAGCCTCTGCACAGAGTTGACAAAGACACCATGTGTTTGATGGGACAATCTACTGAAAATTGGGAGGTAGTTGATTGAGGAGCTATTCTCCTCTGTCAAACAGCCCCATTAAGACCACATCTAAAACTAGAGCGTGCATAGAAGGAGGTAGCCTGCCTCTCTGCCTAGGATTAGGCTATGTAAAGAAATTGTTGAAGCTCAGCAACAAGACAGCACCCCGAGTATGAATCTGTCCGCTATAATTGCAGACATTTCAGATACAGGCTTCAGCCCACCACTCATAACAATGATGGTTTGCTTCTTTCTATAAGATTATCTCACAAGGAAATAATTTTTGGTTGGCTTGATTTGGCCTCTTGAGTTCAATACTACAGCAGAATTGCCACAGATAAAAGCTAGCGTAGTCCCACTGCGGTGTTGGTTTGCACCAACAGTGGTATAGCCCTTTGTGCATGTCCTCAGGGAGGTATTTCTCTGAGGACAATAGTGTTCCCTACTCTCAGGGTTATTGTGAAGTGGAAATCACTGATTATAAAATGTATTGAAGCTGTGGAATAGAATAGAGAATGTCTGATTAGACACTGTTTATTGTATTTACATCCATTCTGTCTTGACACTTTTTACTTTTTCCAGTGAATGGAAAAACCTGAAGAATGGGCTGAAGAGTGGGCTTGGGGGAGGTGGGGGGAAAAATCAGATCAAAGTCAAGCAGAAGCGGACTTTAATAAATTATTTCAGTAAAAACCACAGTAGGGAATTTTGGTTTTTTGATATATGTACCCACTGTAGCCAGACCTCCCTGTACATAACTGTAGATACACCAATCGATTTCTATTAATTTAATCTCTTTCTTGCAGAAAATTGAACAACAGCAACAACAACAAAGAGTCAAAATGAAACAAACTACAAAGCAGGCCAGAACAAATGTCTCCTAAACTGAGTGCCACTGAGAGATTTTCCTTTCTTCTTGACTACACTGTGTGATATTTTTCTCCACGTTTTCTGCTCCGATTAAGAACACTTTCATCTTCTGTGATGCTAGTAGTGCGTGGGCCTGTGCAAAAGCATGCACACAAATGAAGACTAAAGCTTCATCTCTGTTCAGCAGCGCTGGCAATTTACCATCAATCTTGTTTCTGTATAACATAGAGAGAGGGGCAAGAAGGGATGTATCTTCTCAGCAATTCAGGGCATATGTTTTCAATGCTCAAGTTAAAAGAAAGGCAAAAATGTGAAAAATCTGAATTAAAAAAAAAAAAAAGACAACTAGAATTTCAATCCAAAATTTGATCATTAAATACTCTCACTAAGCTACACCATCAGTGCAGTTTCCTGTCATTGTGTGACAATGTCTAAAGCTAAACAAGCACCTGAAATTTTAATGTATGGGCACGCACTAAAATATTGCAGTACTGACTCTGCTGTGTGCCTCATCCATCTTCTCATGCACTTAACAAGTGGAATCTCAAGAGCAAGTGTTTTGCACTTTCACCTTGTGCAGGGCTTACCCTGTTCTTGGGAGTCACTGAATAAACTATGAAAAAGAATGAGGCTTGTCTGGAAAGTACTCCTAAATATCTGCTTTAGAGTGCTTACTCATGAAGTAGAAAACCAGTTTCCACTCTCTCTCCAGCCTCCCAGGGGAGTACCTTCCCAACGTTATAATTTAATTATTTGCCTCTTAGACACAGCTGATTAGGAAGATACTAGATTGTTTAGACTACAATTCCCAAGTTGCCTAGAGCTTCTTAAATGTGTCCCTTTCAGAAGACTAACATTTACGATTGCTAAAGGCACAGTTATACATCTAGGAACAAGAAGCACAACCTGACCTCCGTTGCAGGGAAAAGAGCTGGAAAGCACCTCCATGGCGCAGTAAATGAGGCACTCATTTAGTGTGCCCAGGGCTGTAGCTCTAACAGGAAAACAGTGCTAATGAGATCTTGGGTGCACAACCAAGAGTCCTGTGACAAGAAGCTGATGTTATTTCCCAACCCATAGCTGTCTGTGGCAATGAGGACACAAGCTCTGGAAGTGAGCCACAGACAAGGATTTGCAGTCTGGATATAACACTGATCAATAACCAACTTAAAGAACTCAATCTTTTCAGTTTATAAAAGAAAACTAGGTTAAAAAAAAAAAAAGACTGGAAAGTGCTTTGATCACAATGCATAAAATGCTTTTGCAAAGAGAAAATACAGGCTAGTAAAGAGTTCTTTAACCTAGCAAGGAAACATGTTGCAAGCAGGAGCAGCAGGCAGTGACAGCCAAGTAAACACTAATAACTGGCATGTTTTTAACGGTGGAGGCTATTAGTCACTGCAACAAACAAGCAAGGGAAGCTGCACGTTCCCTATTTTTTAGTATTGTCAAATCAAGTCGGAACATTTTTTGTGGAAAACATGTTTTTCTCACGCAGAAACATGAACCAGCTCAAGTTAGGGGGAAAAAAAAAAAAAAAAAAAAAAGCAGAGAAGGATAATTCGCACTGCTGATGGAAAGAAGAAGCTGCTTTAAGGAGAGAGAATATAAAGTTGGTGACTTCAGTTTGGAGAGCAGAAGGCTGAGAGGGATATGGTCAAGGTTATTGAAATAACAATGGTGGTGGATGAGATCAATTTAATCCACTGACTAGAGAAAATCCCCTGAAATTATAGGAGACTGATTTAAAAAAGGAAAGTAATGAAAGTACATATATATATATATATATATATATATATATATATTTTACGACAGAATAACAATGAACTTTTGGAGTTTTGCTGCCACAGAAATTGTAATGACTGGAAATATAAAAATACCATGGAAAAATAATGTAAGGGGATATCTATGAATGCAGCGAATAGGCAGGAGTTATACTCTTTATCATCTCTAATGCAAAACTGTAGAAGTTGTGGACTACAAGAGGAAAGGACTGCAGACCGTGGCCAGGTTTGTGTGGCCTCTTTAAAGAGCATCTCCTCTTGATGCAAATTATTGGTTTAGACAGACTCAACCCAGTAGGATATGTTTTCTGTTCACATATTCTTATGTTCTTAACTGTAGCACAAGGTAATAATTGGGGACCTGAGCTATTTCAACACTTGGCCAGCCTCTGGAAGTGTTGGCTGTTGGCCAGTTCAGCAGAGTGAGGCTGAAGCAACCTACTCCCTCTTCAGGTTGTGCCTTTGGGTTTTGTGCTGGGAGAAACTATGTTAGTACTCAGGCAGGCTGCGTCCGTTCAAATCAGAAGTGGGAGTCTCAATGTCCTACTTGCTGGCTTGATTTGGTGGAGACAGTTCTGCTGCATGATGTAGATGATCTAAAGGCAGTAGTGCATCTTGTATCAGCAGTAGAGCACAGTGGGCTCCATTCTCAGATGTTTTACTCCTTGTGCATCTGTCTCATCTTCAGAAGAGTTGTGGATTGACTGAGACAAAGGGATGGACTCGTCTGGGAGGAGACCATTCCAAAATGAGGAATTCAGGGGAGTATAGGAGGCAGAAGGAGCAGGGGGAGGCATTCCAAGGGAACATCCTTTTGCTTTAGATGCCAAAACATCTCGCTAATACCTTATGCTAAGAAGTAACTTTTTGCTCTCATGTCAAGGCACCCTCTTGACTCCTTGCTAACATATAAAAGCTATATCTGCATGTAAATGATTAAGGATTCCTTCTCATTTTAGTCTCTATAAAACTGAGGAATGGCAAACTTTGTAGTAAGTTAGTGTCAGATTCAGTAGGTAAAAGTTATTATTATTCCTGCAAGTTATTTTTCTCTGTTTCACCTGCAGAATTTCAAGTTCTGTTTCCTAACAACTTTCTCATAAACATCCAAACCCATTTGATTTTAGCTTCAAAGTCCATCAAGTCCAAGATTCAACTGATGTACCAGCACTCATGTGTGGTATGTGTGGTTCGGATTGTTTGGTTTTCTCTGCCACAGAGCCATCATGTCACATTTTGCTTCATATTAAAGCGTTGAGATGAAAAAAAAAGAATGTTCTTGTGGATTAGCACAGGATTTAGTCCTAGGAAATGATGGTTCAATTCCCAGCTTGGTCACAATGCAGCAAACCCATCACAAGCCTCTTGATCTATCTGGAGTCAAACTCACTGGCAGACAGGCTATGAAAACTCTAGGTATCAGTTCTCTATTTGTATAATAAAATGGTCATGATATCCTAGTCCCTTGGGGAGTTTGAGGATTATTCACCTTAACACCCAGAATGTCCTGATATTTCCCTATTGAGTGTTCTATAAGAATCTGGAGGGAAAGGCTAATCATACATGAGGTAAACAAGTAGTAAATAGATTATACAAGAGTAATGTCATGTGCAACACAGTCTAATAAAATTAACATTTGAGTGATGACAAATAGAGAGCCTTTGGGGATGAGAGTACTGGAAACAAGGAAACAGTGAAGAGATTTCTAAGAGATGACAAATTAGCCAAAATCAGCTCTATTTTTTTTCTTCCTGGCCCATGCTCTTACACTCAAGATTTTGATTTCATAGATTCATAAAATGATAGAATGATTTGGGTTGGAAGGGACATTAAAAATCATCTTGTTCAAAACCATGCTATGGGCAGGGCCACCTTCCACTAGCCCAGGTTGCCCAAAGCCCCGTCCAACCTGGCTTTGAACCCTTCCAGGGAGGGGGCAGCCACAGCTTCTCTGGGCAACCTGTGCCAGGGTCTCACCACCCTCACAGTAAATTATTTCTATCTGAAGGGCTTCTGTCTGCTCTTCAGCCACTGCTCAGTCCAATGACATAGCCGTAACCACAGAGTGTAAGGGAGATGTCCAGGCAGGAGTTTTTCTGCTGTTGGTTTCCAGTCCCTCCCTGAGACCCTTTGGTCCAGGCTTGAAGACACTGCAGATTACCCCTCTGTTACAGCCAGCCTTTTCTCAAGGTGCAGGATGAAGAGGTTAAGCTCTGACCTTACTTGGAGAACAGTAGGATCTTCTAGTATGGTCAAGGCTGGCTGTGAAACGGCTGCACAAGGCTATCTCACAGAAGCCACATGAACTCTCCCTCCCAATCTCTGCAAGCTCAGACGATGCCCAAAACTACAGAACTGACTTCTATCAAAGGGTGGAAGCATCAACATTTGGGTTTTTTTAATACTAAAAATAAAGGAACAGGATATGAAGTCTTGGAGGGAAAGGAAAATTTGTCAAGAGAACACCAGTTCCTGTCTCCTTTCCAGACAGAGCAGGAGAGGTTTTGATTTCAGCCAGTGCTCAGTTAAGCCACTGACCAATCTGGGTCTGTATCTAGGCTTATCTTCCAGTAAAGAAATCTGTGAAACAGACAAACCTTTCAATTTCAGGATTTCATTAAAATGTAACTATGTGAAAGAAAAACAAACATATTTTTTAAAAATTGGTGTTTCTATCAAAGCAGAATTGACTAGTGCTGCAGGTGGAACCTAGGAAAGGATCATGTGGCCCTGTATCCTACTCTGCTCTTGTATAGTTACCTTCATTTTAGTTAAGTCATCTTAACATCATCAAAGTTAAATCATCTTTATCTTGCAGCAGGTATGACTTCTACAAGTCATCTGTGTCTTTAAAACTCTTCCCCTCCCTACTGTGTTGCTTTAAATATCCTAAGGGGCTCCAGAAAGTCTGTGCTCCCTGCAGAGACATTTCTGTTTGAGCACAGAAGGAAAAATGCATCAGCTGACAAAAAGATATTATTAATGCAGAGAAAGGTAAAATTCTTTCAGCCCTAGCATAACGTATCCAATCTGTTTGGAATATTTGAGTCTAATTGTGTGTGTATACTCAGCAATGTGTTTACTCTGATCAAGACATTATGGCAACAATTTCCACTGATAAAGTGTGCTTCTGTTAATGAGATCACCTGGGCCAGTCATTGGAGAAACGACAACTGTGCATTCATTCCTAGGTTGTTCAGATATGCCCTACGTTGTGTTCTTCCTCCAGTCACAAATATCCTTCAACTCAGCAACACTTCTCTGACTTTCCTCTTGAAATCACAGTTTATTTGTGTTAGAGAACTTGGCGTCGAACAAGAGATAAGACAAGTCAGTGGAAAAAAAAAAATGTGTACTGTCCCTCAGCTTTCTCTTTGTGCCTCAAGGAATAAATGAACTTGAAATAGTGACTTTGACTCAGATGCTGATAAAACTATCAGTCATTATTTTACTTTTCCAGGAGGTGGGGGAAGTCATGGGAAGCTCAGGGCTAAGAGAAGCTAATTCTCCATAATCTCACTTCTGTACAGGTTACAGGCCAGCTGAGAGTGAGAACAGCTTGGATTCTAATGTAGAGTTCCTCTAAATTATGTCAACAGCCATCAGAAAACTCACCAGAAACTGGGAATGAGACTGAAATGGAAATGCCAGTGCCACTCTGATTACAGTGTTTGCAGCAAGAAAATTGCTGTGAGAATGGTGAAGGTAGTAAAGGGATTGACGAAGTTAAACCCTTGGAAATCCATTCTCCTCTTTTAATGTTTGCATTGATACAACATGGTAACAACTCCTAGGAGTGTATTAAGCATTATAGATAAGTATGAATAGCAGCTGTGGTGTCAGTTTCTGTCATTCTACTGTCCCTTTCCAAGAAGAATTATATAGGCAGCACAGAATTTCCTTTCGGGGCAGATTGATTTTCCTCTGTATTTATGCAGAAGGGGGTCTGTACTTGGAGAAGTCACTAAGATATATGAGTATCCTTATGTCTTGGTGTTCTGCAGTCTTTGAAAAGCTCCCTGAAACCTCTGATTATACTTACATGAGAAGGTGAAGACAGACTCACCCTTTCTCCACCACACACCATACCAAGCCAGCAGTCTGGCTGGTACTCCTGGCTGGACTTCTTGGCTGGGCTTGGCTCATGCTTGGCTTTTGCTGAGAATCAATAAATTTGGAAGGGAAAACAAATAGCTTTGGTATAGCACAACAGATATTAAGGATCTAATGTAAGTAGCTCAGCACCTGGGTGGAATGAGCTTGTCTCTGCCTGTATGCTCTTCCCCTAGGTAGAAATACCCTTCAGGTTCCTACATGGTGAAATCTTAAGCATCAGGTATTATGTTCCCTTTTATCATGTACAGGATTTGCTGATCTCCCTCCTGGAATTTTAGATATGAAGATAAAACCACAGAAAGATGACAGCCTTTAATCACATTCAATATTATGAGAAGAATAATACTGCAATGATAATATTACTGTGATAATAATATTATGTGATAATTCTTTGATATACAGAATAAATGATGCTGTGACTGAGTCTCCAAGTCAATTTTTATTTCTCTCATCTCTTCTCCAGGACATCATAACACAGCTTTTGGGATTGAGCAAGTAGCTGGTGGTGAGCAAGGAAAGTTAGAGTGGGATCACCACCCATCAAGACCTTCCTCTTTGTTTTGGTTACTTGGCCTGTGCCAAGTGCGAGCA
Source organism: Athene cunicularia (assembly GCF_003259725.1). Classification (NCBI taxonomy): domain Eukaryota; kingdom Metazoa; phylum Chordata; class Aves; order Strigiformes; family Strigidae; genus Athene; species Athene cunicularia. The sequence continues at coordinate 150,480,353 of NW_020799095.1, forward strand.
TGGCCGCAGAGCATTGGTATCAGAGGGGAAGACTGGCAGTGATTTTCCATTATAAACTCCGATATTCAATTATCTGCAACAACCTTTTACTTATTCTTAGGTTAACATTTTTTCTCCTAGTACCTGCTTTAGCAGATCATAACTTATTTATTTTTGTATTCAGAAAATTTAACTAAAGTGGGTTTAGCCATTTTCAGGAATGAGGTTAGTAAAATATTTCAGTCATTTCAGCATTTCTGAAAAATCCTGGGGACTTTTCTATTCCTTTTGCTTCCAGTAGGCATTTTGAAAGTGCTTTTCTATGCCTGAAAAAGCAACCTACACCTGAACAAAGTGCTAGTCCTTGGAGATTTGACCAATACTAGCAGTGAAATTCCCCAATATGCTATCTGTTCTGTATGTCTTCCAGCCACAAACTGAGCAGGGTTTTCTTTGGACTAATATCTCTGGGCTATAGCAGGTTGGATATTCGAGATGAAGAGTTTTAATTACAGTTCATGGGGTAGGTCTATCTGTAGACCTGGAGAATAAGGGATAATGTTTTGTACTCACAAGGACTTGCACAACTTCAGATCCTGATATGAGAAAAATATGATTCTATGTCTCCCTGTTCTCTCACCACTATCAAATAACCATGAAGTTTCCTTGTGGAGTTTCTCAAATACAGAAGTAAAAAGATATTTATATAATTAAATACTATATGAATAATAAAATAAATGCACAGGGGATCTAAACACAGGATTAACAGTGCAATAACAGTTAAGATTCATTGTAGCATTTCCAAAGCTAGGAATACTTGACTTAGTGACCATATCAATGTATTTTTTTTTTTTCCTTGTAATTATAGTGTAAGCAGATGGGAAAACAGGAAGAAATGAGACTTGCTGGATGATGTTCGTTCCTGTTGACATAACACCTTTGCTCCATGGTGAGCAGAGAGAAAAAAGATTCTTATTCTTCTGCTTTAAAATATTGCCTGGTAAATAAATAATGTTCCTCTTCGTAATACATCTTCTTCAGTCCACCATGCTCAAGCTCCCAAATGAGCAATTACATTGCATTGAACCTTGCTAAAGAGGAACCAATGAGTTGACAAAGAGCCAGCTCTGTGTCTGCTATATGTTCAAGTCAAATGAATAACATGGCTGCAGACAAGTAAAGATTGTTTTTATTGTTTGCATTTAGAGGACACCTGACCAGGAGGGGAATCTACCATTTTAAGCATCTGAAACATTAATAAAGGGTGTTCACTTTCCACACACATGCATTGGGAATGTAGAGAAAGATGCAAAGAGGTGATGAGATATTCCTGCATTTGGGCTTTGCAAAACAGTGTTGGACTAAGGGGAGAAGCCAGGGGTCCTGCCTATTGGCCTTATGCGTGTGCCCATCATTGCAGCACATCTGATGGGGCTCTGAAAGTTTGTCTTCAAGGGTTTCCTCCATCCCTGAATGGTCGAGGGAAGTTCTGCATTTGAGCAAAGAAAAATTACCTCTAACTGTTTTTGCAATAAGATAGGAACCATTTTGTCTTCAACTCACACCTTCTCCTTAACATGGTGCTTCTCAGGAGGCTGGCAGGTGTTGCGGAGGCTCTCAAAATAAACAAGCAATAATTAAAATAAAAGATATTTTAAATACAATTGTTTGGCAAACCAGCAGTTATTCATAAATGGTAGATCCGAATGTCCATGAGAGGAAAAAAACCTATTACTGCACAACCAGTTAGATAAATTCCCAGGATTTAATGACAATCCAGAGTGCTCAATCACTCACTTAAAAAGTACGGGCTCTCAACCTCACAGAGCTTCCTTGGGTAGTGTCCTGGCCCAAAGCAAGAGTCCTTGACCACAGCTGTGCTGTGCTCCAAGGAGGATGAATTCAAAATGTCTCCCCCAGGGGAGTCCATTCATACCTGAGCCAAATCTGATCTGTGCTGTGTCAGCTCCCCTTGGCCAAGGGCTCCAAGTACTGTAAAGACCCGAGAGCAAGGTTGCAATTATGGAATCAGCAGCCACTATGTCTCAACCTCATCTTCATCAGGGCGTCTGCATTTGCCACAGCTGGATCCTGCTCTGGTTTCTAGTGAAGTCGGAGGCTTTTATTTCCTGGTCTCAGTCACAAACAAAGCAGGTTTGGATTGTTAAAGCACCTCATCGTTCTCACAGTGCTCATCATCATGAGTTGTCCTTTTGTCTGGAAAACTAAATAAATTAATGTGATCATGGGTGAAACCCCCTTCATGGGGTGGAGGTTGGTTCCCTGACAGACTGAGGAGGGAAGAGGACTTCTTGGATCTCTTTGTGGTACCAGTGGTATTTAGTGTTACATACATAGCAAGGATTTTATTAACCCTGAAATAACCCTGCTCAAGTGCTGCTCAATCAACCCTAAAATCAACAGTGAGACTGAGGGAGCGTGATGGAGGGAGAGGGGTGCTCAGCCTGAACAGCCAGTTCTTAGGCTCCACATCTTGTAGGTTGTGGCTGCCCCCTCCTTGGAAGGGTTGAAGGCCAGGTTGGACGGAGCTTTGAGCAACCTGGGTTAGTGGAAGGTGTCTCTGCCCATGGAAGGAGCGTTGGGTCCCTTCCAACCCAACCCATTCTACAATTCGGTGATGATCTGTTCCTTCTTTGTGTCCAGGATGGTGACTGCAGACTAAACTTCAACGGTATGTTCATATGTAATGTGAGAGGAGGGTGAAATTCTGTTGACTTCTGGAGATAAAAGTCCTTGAGGGAGTATGAATCAGCCCTCCAAAGCTGCTGTCTGCATATCAAAGTGAAACTATAATTTCTTTAGCCAGAGGTAGTCCATCTACATTTGTGGCAGACAGGAGGCAGCTAGAAAATTTTGCAGCAGGATAAGGTTTCCTAAATTATAAGAAAGCCCGGGGAATCCTTAAAATCTGCTGAGAAGCTTCAGTGAAACTTATTCTTAGCCAGAAAAGTCTTGTGTGTCAATGAAGGAAGATGTTTAGGGGGGTTGTCAATTCTGAATAGTAACATCCAGATTGGAGAAGTGTTATTGGATCATGACCTTGGATCCCAACACAGTGGTGTCCCAAAGAGAAATCCAAAGTGACAGCTAGAAAAGGAGACAGTATAATCTCACTTCACCTTTTACTGGTTTTTATGTTTCTCTGTTTGTTTTCAATTTTGCTATCATGTTCCTAAAGGGTTTTTTTGGCAAAGATAAATCTCTTATCATCCTTATGTTTGTCTGTTGTCAGAAGCAATCTCAGGTGAATCTGACAAGATCAAGGCCCCTCATTTCCCCAGAAACTAGAAAAAAAAACCCAGCTGACAAAACAAACCCTCAAAAGAAGCCTCCTTCAAACCTTTCAGACAAGATATGTTTGAGAACTGACAAATCCAGGGAAGAAATGTTCACTGTTGAGCATAAACTAATGACTTTTACAGACAGGCAAGACTGCTCTCATTTCCAGGTAGCCACATCTCTAACCAAAGAAGGATGTCCAGAGCCTGAGGCATTATAGTGAGGAAATAATTTTCAGTTTAGGAAAAGGAAAACCAGGAAACTATTTGTGTTTTTCAAGCAGAGCTAGGATGACAATACCATAGCCTTGACAGCCAGAGCAGCAACATCCACGGATCAATACTGCCTTTTATCTGAAACACAATTGCAGTTTTTAAATTTAATGTGTGAACAATACATAAAGAACAGTAAAGATGTGACTCTGCCCCCTCTATTCCCAGAGGCACTGGGAATGTAAGAGACAGGATAGGGAAAGGATTGTCCTATGAATCCAAGTGATGCTGTTAAGAAAATCATGTCAATGACTTCTTTCCACATGCATTTTGAATAAAAGAGCATACATCTACACGTGTCAGAACGTGGGTAACTGTGCAACAGAGTTTAGGCAATTCGGCTGAGTCTTTCAAAAAGCAGTGTCATGAAACCACCAGTTGGTCACATATATGAAGCCGCTCAAGAGATGAGGTGGGGAAGGGAGTCAGTGAGATTTCAGAAATGTAGGGTGAGGGAAGGGTTTCTGTTTCTCTCTCTGAATCCCTTCCTACACTCATTGCACAGCTCATGTCCATCTTTATGCAGCCGGGCCTTTTCCCTTGGGACTCCATATGACGACTGAGGCTGCAGAAGAGGATAGCATTAGGGATGCTGGTCCCATGGGAAGGCAAGCAACCATATCTCAGCACAATCTCTTCCCTCAGCCAGGAAGCTCAGGCATCTTCCAGGACTCCTCCAGAGGAGGAGTAATTTTTTGGAAGAGGTGAACTGAGGGGAGGTGCTCAATAATTCAAACAGGAGCAGGGCTAAGCCTTGTAAATTGGCACAGAGTGGAGTGCAAATCTAGTGTTCCTGAGGCTGCGATAGTGCTGTCACCTCAGTGGGCATTCATTTCACTAAACGTTGTTTTACATGGTGGAGATGACTCAATCTGAGCAAGCCACACCAAGCTCCTTGCATGGTCAGAGTCGAGCAAGTCAACAGACTCATTGAAATTTAGAGGTCAATTTGCCCTCATCTAAATCACTGATGTGACTCATCCTGCACGTGCTCTGACCATTGGTTAAGACTCTGCTTTTTATAATTGTATCCAGATAGCTACCTTGACTATAGACTTCCCAACTGCTGTATTGGGTTTGGCTGGGATAGAATTGATTTTATTCACAGTAGCTTATATGGGGCGGTGTTTTGGTGTGGTGATGAGAACAAACTGTGTTGATAACACGGATGTTTTCGTTGTTGCTGAGAAGTGCTTATGCAAAGTCAAAGCCTCTTCTGCTTATCACACTGCCCAGACAACAAGAGACTGGGAGGGGACATAGCTGGGACAGCTAGCCCAACCAACCAAAGGGATATTCCATACCATGTGACATCACACTCAACAATAAAAACTGGGGGAAGAAGGAGAAAGGGGGCAAATCCAGAGTGACAGCATTTGTCTTCCCGCATAACCGTTGTGTGTGATGGAGCCCTGCTTTCCTGGACACGGCTGCACACCTGCCTGCTGGTGGAAGTAGTGAATGAATTCCCTGCTTTGCTTTCTTGTGCACACTGCTTTTTTCTTTACTTATTAAACTGTATTTATCTCAACCCACAAGTTTTTACACTTTTACCTTTCCCATTTACTCCCCCATCCCACTGAGGCGAGAGTGAGCAAGCAGCTTTGTGGTGCTTAGCTGCTGGCTGGGGTGAAACCACAACTTCAGACAGCTAAAGTCAGGGGAAATAAACCCTGGCCTACATCACTGTGGTTTAATTTGGTTTGGTCTTGCATATATTTGTATCACAATATTCCAGTGATATTCAATGTTGCATAGCTTCATTTTTGAAAGCAGCCATTCTGTGACTTAACAACACATTCTAACGAAAATAACTAATACTTCAGTCCCCAGTTTCTTTTTATGGCTTTCACACTAATCTTCTATGGTGACTCTGTTGTCATTCTTCTTATTATTATCCCATCTTCATCTCCAGGAAGAACCCTGGAGATCTAGCAAGAGATATTACAAGGAAAGGAGAAAACAGAAGCTCCACAAGCAAATGCAGCTTCAACATAGTTCACAGCTGATTGCAGAACTTCTCCCTATTTTACAGTGGGAAAAAAAAAAAAATCAGCTAGAAAAAGCAGCCAAAATAATGCAACAAACCAATAACAGACACCAAAGTCTGATGCTCCTGAGCACCACACTCAAGATCTAACCTACAGGCCTTACTATCAAAAGACATAACTAATATTGCTATTTTGAAATTCTGTACCGAGTGCATTGATTCATGTAAGCATTGCAACATAATCCATTTAACAGATTTGTTTTCAATTCTCCCCTTCTTAAAAAATATTCCTTGTTCAGGTTTAATATTGAACAAAGAAGAAGCTTCCTGGTGTGTACTAAGGACACCCTGCCCCGTGTGTCTGCTTCTGAAAATAACTCCAAGAGCCTTGAGCTTCTTAAAAACACGTGGACCAGAAAACTTTCTCAGGGGGATGAGGATCCCTGATTAAACACCCTGTATTCCTGGAGATTTCCAATCCATGAGCAGCAAACCTTCAGGCAAACATGAGTTCCCAGCGGTCAGACTATATATGAGAAACCAAGTGCTGAAATGCTATATTATATAAGCAAAGCAAATAAGCAGAGATTATTCAGAAATTAGATTTCAGATCTTAACAGGGCGCCAGATATTCATGAGAAGTATTTTATTTTATTTATTTTATATTTTTTAGAGAGAGGGATAGAGTTTTCCAGCTGCTTTTTTTTTTTTTTTTTTTTTTTTTTTTTCCAGCCATTTTCCAGTAGGATCAAGATGTCTGCAAAAATATGAAAGTGTCTTTCAAACTTTGTTTTGCTGTTGTTCTTCAATTAATTGCCTGCGTTGAGTGCCAAAGTACTTATGTGATGTATTACCCCTTGATTTTTGTCCCCAGCATCTTTCCTGTAACATCTTGACCTACTTGCTACCCTTTTACTTCAGATTCTTGTCAATGCTTCATTATGAGGCAGCTTTTTCTGTGAAATCTAAACAATCTCTGCCCTAGTTTTGTTTTATGCAGAGTAAGGATTGCACAAGAAAAAAGATATTTGAGTTCACTGACTGACCTACAAACAAATAAATAATTTAGTTCAAATTGACCAGAAATGAGCAATTCTTCAACCCTGTGGCAATGGCTATGTATCCTTATAATCAGGACAGAGCCAAGGCAAGATCAACATACAGGATAAATTCCCTGGATGAGACAATGGATTTTAATCCCTGTTTTCCATCGACAGGTTTCATAACCTTTCACCATTTGTTTTTTCCTTCCACATATACAAACTGAGCCGTGCACATGATTTCTTTAGCCAATAGTTCTAAAGAATTTAACCCAGAGTCACAAGTACTTTAGAAATCTACTCAATCTATTCCTAAATACGTTGATTTAGAAAACTAAAGATACCGACCTGGTATTTGAACTCAGTGTGAAGAGTTACAAAGTTAATTTCCAAATTGGCACTTGAACAGCTGTTGATTAACCTAATCAGTTTGATTATTATTTTTTTTTTTTTTTAAATTAGAAATCATGTTGGTTTAATTAAAATAAATTTCAGTGTTGGAAAAATGAAAATATGCTAACTATAATAAATAAAATTATAAAGTACTTTTATTTCTAACCCATGTGGTTAACTTCCAGAGAACTAAACTGAAGATCTGGCTTAAAGTCACTCTCCCATTTCCATCTCTTTCTTTCCACCATTAAAGAAAATGCTTTCCTTTCAAGGTGGATATGACACAGCATCTCGATTTTGCCATGCCAAAGAGTCTTGATAAACAAGTTTATGAACAAAGAAATACTTCAGCTCAGAAATGTGTAACTACAATTATTCAAAAATATAGCACTGAAGAATTTTTAGTTGGTAGTACACCATACATGCTAAGGAATGTTATTGCAGTCTTTATCAGAACACTTTTTCAGGAACAAATCAATGGACAGCCTGGGAATATGTCGAGGAGACAGTTTGTACACAGTGGTACGAGTTATCCAGCTGGACCTATGAAAAATTCCTCTCAGCTGTTCCTTGTCTGAATGTCAAGTGCACCCCCATAAGGCGAATCACAGCCTTTGCTCTTTCTGTTTCTGGGGGCCAGAACGGCTACTGGCACGAGAAGTCATCCCAGAGCAGCAAGTCAGGCATAAACACAAGAACTGCTGGACATTCGAGTTAATTATTCTGCTTCACTTTTCATAAAAATGAGATCTGTAAACAGGAGATTTTTTTTTTTTTTTTTTTTGTGAAAGAAGGCAAAGCAGAAGGAAGAATTAAAAAGTTTCACTGGTGAATCCAAGGCATCTTCTCTTGCAACCAAATATTTTCGGCAATGTTCTCCCTTGACTTACATCACAGGGCCCAGTCAAACACCACAACGATTTTTGGAAGGAGTTCTGGAGAGATTAAAAGACATAATCTTTCTCAAACCCACCACTGAACCTTAGTACCCTCTCCAACCTGTTATTGCTCCCAACCTTTGTCAATGAGAATGGCTCTGCGGAATACGGAGGAAAACTTGTATCCTTCTCATGTGTATACAGAATTTGGTCTTTTCCTCCTTTAGGCTGAAAAATGAGAGGCGATCTTCAAGTTGAATTGCTTTGAGTTGTGAGTCAACTCACAGCATAAATACAGCTGGAATGTACACAAACGATTCTGCTCATTCCAGTGGTGCAATTTCCCATTATGCTAATTAAAGTTTCATCTTAAGAAATCCTACTATTTGAACAGATGTAAGCTTGCGTTCCTCTTCCTACAAAGAGCATTGTAGTGCAGATGAGGGTTACCCTGTTCCCACTGAAGACATTTGGTCAGGCACTTCCCCTGCACTAAGCTGATCCCTTTCCAGGTTCTTTCTTCATTCATATGAACAGTCCTTTCTCACTTCACTTGTGTGCAGTGGGATCCCCCAGGTGAGTCAAGGTTTGCAGCATTTCCTTTCCAAGGTGTTATGTGGGGAGGGAATAAAGCCAGAAGAGAGAGAGAGATTGCAACTGGATATGCTGACACATATTTGCTTTATAGCAGGGAAAAGCAAATACTTTTCTAGCAAGATATTCCTTAATTCCTGTTATTGGCCCAAATGGAGTTCCTCATGAAAGCTGACTTTCTTCTTCCAGGTCTGTTTATTGTATGTATGGGACCAGGCCAACTGTTTTTACTCATTCATCCCTCCTTTCTAACAGAGATGCCAGGCGCATCCATGCTGTATGAAGGCTGTATGCTCTCTTGTTCTTTTTCAAGACCTGCTGGTGCCTGCTTTTTTCCACCCTGCCCCTGCCAGCAACAGACATGGGCTTGAGACTCCTGATGGCCACTACCAAGCTGATGTCTTCCTTGCATTGCATCTGAGGATTGGGATCAAAACTTCCTCATCACTAGCAGAAACAGACTGCCCCAGCTGCACTTTTTATTCTCTGTTTGGGGTAGGGACCTACTCCAGGAAAAGTCAAGCAAAATTTATAGTCCTGTCTTCAGGCATTAAAGCAATAATTTTTTTTTTTTTTTTTTTTTTTTTTTTTTTGGTTAAGAACTTGGCAAACATCCTACTGACTGAAGTGGGAACATTCAGAGATAAAAGTGTGAGGTGCCACTTCTCCTTTGCCAGGGCAGTAACAGATCAAACCTCTGCAAATCAGGAACAAAGAAAGACAGATTTTGCAGAGCAATCCATGAGAGAGACTGCAGGAGGGTTTAGCCTGCTGTGCATATCAAAGTTTCTCTTGTAAGCCTTGTCTCATTGCAGCTTTAAGAAATTCCTGAGGAAGGGAGCTGCCTTAATAGCAAGTTGTACCACGTTTAAAGCCACATTTGTATCGCTCACACAGCAAGAGCTCTTGTCACATGGAAGTCATCGAATCAAAACACTGACATGGCAAGAGAATAAGACAAGATAATGAAATGAGAAATTAAGAGCATGAAAAGTAAATGCTGTAGAAAAGCTGACACTTCATAACACTCCAAGTGAACACTTGCCTGTATTTCAAAGTCAACCGATAAGAAATTATTTGCTTTTCTTATGTAACAGAAATAGATAAAGGATTCCGTTTGGATAGGAGAAGATTCCACTAGGCTGCAATTTATGTATGAATGCTCAATATTTAAGGAAATTGCTTCTTTCACTTTGTCAACTGGCATAAATGTATGCTAAAGAGGGATTCATTAGAAAAAGCCATGCAATGCATGAGCTCAGCTCAAATAATCCTGATCTTGCCAGGCAGGTGTTTTGCATCCCATTAGGAGATGGCACATTGAGCTGCAGGAAGCTTGACACATGGGTTGTATTGTTCTTTTGTAAAAACAGAACACAAGGATCTCACTTCTCTCTCATAAAACTACTTGCCATTTACTCTACCTGCAGTCATTGCGGAGATAGTTGTCCTAGCTCACAGGCCTGCAGCTGTCCAGAGATTAATGTCTCTCAGTTTGACCCCTGTGAGTAAGAGTGGAGCCGTGGGGCTTTTCTCCTGCACTCTAACCTCCACGGTTGGCTCTGCAGGCTGCTGTAGAGTCCCAGAGGCCTCTGAGCAGTATCAGCAGGAGTTCCTTGTGTCCCAGAGACAGGCTGAGAGCCTTGCGTGTCAGAGCTGTGTGTGACTGACAGCTCAGGAGAATTACAGTTTCCTGTGTCATTACAGCATGAAGGGGTAAGGGACTGGAGGAATTGACGCCTCAGGCGTTCATCCCCACAGAAAACCTCAAGGTCAAGCTGTGGCCTTTGTGGTTAGTCTAAGGAATGTCACCCAAGGAAGCGGGAGTGTATCGAAGGATGCGCCCCCCGCTCCCTTTCCAGTTGTGTTGACAGACACCTTAGATAAACCTCGAGGGGGGAGACATGGACTGAGTGAAACCAAATGTTTCCCATCAAGCACACGGACTGCTAATCTCTGGCTCCACTGTGTAAACCCGATTCTGTGTGGCTCTATCCTGTAAGCCAGACACCATGCACACCTTGCTAACGACTTCAGGACTTCACCATTGAAGAGGTGGTAACAGCTGGTAAGAAGTGATCATTTCTGCCCCGGAAGTCAGATGATTGCTTAAGAAGTGTGAAATCAGCAAAATTCTGGGAACCAAGAAAAAACGAAGGTGGGCAGGGCGAGCACAACCACCTACTCAATTGGACAAGGGCTGGTGCACCCCATTCCCCCTCAATGCAAAGCCCATGCTCCACATTTTTCTTTGTCTCTCATGGAAAAGAATTGTTGAATATCTGCCTCTCTTTGTCTAGTATGCTAATCAGCCAATAAAATGAACTTAAAAGTCGACAGAAACTTTGCTCTGTGTGTACCCACCACTCAAGATTACCAGATCTGACACCACACTGAATCCAGGGGTGGTGATTTCTTTTTTTCTTTTTCTTTTTCTTTTTCTTTTTCTTTTTCTTTTTCTTTTTCTTTTTCTTTTTCTTTTTCTTTTTCTTTTTCTTTTTCTTTTTCTT
>NW_020799095.1:150491358-150494434 GCF_003259725.1 Athene cunicularia
TTTCCTTTTCCTTTTCCTTTTCCTTTTCCTTTTCCTTTTCCTTTTCCTTTTCCTTTTCCTTTTCCTTTTCCTTTTCCTTTTCCTTTTCCTTTTTTTGTTTTCTTTTTCATTTTATTTTTCTCATGGAAATTTTACTCAGGCCCTCAGTTTCTGCTGCATGCCATAACTAGGTGTGTTGTCATCTTTGGTGAGCCAAGAAGCTTTCTCCATCTTACCTAAAACTGTTTTAATAGTTTACTTTAATTAAGCCAGACTGAAGTAGACACACCCCTACACCCCTGTAAGGAACCTTCTGGAATCCTAGAAGTTCCTAGAAATGCCCAGGTCCATTTGCCCTTACCTGAACACTTTTTACCCAGCCACAGTAAGGGGATGTTTTGCACCCTTTTAAGCACAGTATATTGGTGGTTAGGGCATTCAGTGAGGAAATGGGAGACCTTGACTTGGTACTTGACTTTCTCTAGCTGAAGTTTGAATCAATACTTTCATTTCCAGGGAGTACTGGGTTGCAGACTAAGCTGATGTAGGTGTCCTGTTGATTAACCCATAGAAACAGGACCCCAATATCTGTGGACTAGTATATTGTGATTCTCTGGAGGGAATTACAGAGCAGGTTTCTTTTTTAATATTATTCTCGGTGGTTCATCCAAGACATTTTGAAATGATGATGGGGATATGTCACTGCTCAGGTGGCTAACTTCTTAGTTGTATCCACTGGATGACCTTTTTTGATGCAATATACTCATTATTATTGTTCATGGAATGTAATAGAGAGAACCCACAGGATTCAGCTTCTCTATAATCTAATTTTAGGGTTATATCTAGGAATACGGACACTTTAGTTATGTTAGTGAGAAGGTCTGATACTCACCCATTACTTTTATCTATGGTGGCTTTCCTAAGATTTAATGAGATACAGCTAGGTCAATCTAACATCTCAGATTTCTCTTGTTGCTGTGCTAGATGGAAGGAAGTTGTGTCACCTGGATAACACTTTTCAAGTATAGCTATATTACTGTTAAATAAGCATGCTGGGGACTATGTCCTTGTTTGTAGAGCACAACTGTTGGTTGACTCCCCAGTGCTGATTAACTTCTTAAAGGTATATCTGCTGTAGTGGAAGGTAGCTGGAAGCAGTGGCGTTGAGGTGTACAGAGGTGTCAGATTGTTCACTCAGAGCAGCCCCTGAAATCTGTGAAGACAGTGCTGTAGATTCAGCAGCACACAAGGAATGGCATAGCTATCCCCTGTACCAGTCTATATATCCTTCCCCAAACTACACGATGTCACTTGGCCAACATTCCTTAGGTGTAGGAAAATACTAGGAAACCAGGCACCTCTCTGGTGGTGGTCAGAAAAGGATGGATGCCTTTGGCACATGTTCAAGGAGTAGCTTTCATTCATACTTCTGCATACAGAGCAAAATGAGCTCACTTCAGAAGGCTGTGACCTTGGGGACAACGAGAACCTCAGATGAATGCAGTGAAAGCTTTTCATGCCATATGAGATTGTGTTTATTTCCAGATTAGTGACTCACCTGCTATCGCAGATTCCCACCCAGAAGGAGATTAATTCAGGTTCAAGTTCAGCTCAAGTCTATCTAATTTTGGGCAGGTACATTTATCTGATCACACCAAAGGAGAAGTACCGTCTTGGGGCCATTAGAAGAGCTAAGGAGCATTTCACTTAATTGCATCCTACAACAAATAAGGTTTTCCAACCATTCAGTGAACTTTTTCATGAGAATAAGTTCTTTTGTGACATTATCTTCCTGTAAAAGATTTTGAAGAGAAAGGGAAAGAGGAAGGTTCAGCGGTCCTCACCAGTGATCTGCAGATTTTTTTTTCAGGGAAGATCTTTCTTCTAGAAGGAGATATGTTATTGCCACAGCTCCCAAAGAGACACTCATAACTTGAACTGAAGTGAGCAGGGGTGAGAAGTACTTAAATTCAGGGTTTTTGTCATGACCTTGCTGCTAATGAGGTACCATGCACATGGGATCATCCGGCATTCCCTGCTCCCTAAACCACCATTTATCACACCGAATCCTGCCCACTAGATCATCAGTAGGCACAGAAGATGTTTTATCTGGAGTAACAATGTGCCTTGAGTAAATGTGTCCTAGTCACAAAAGAGGAAAGGAAAAATCAGGAAAAAATTTTAACAAACCCCGAACATTTGTATGGGCAATGTGAAAGACTGGATCACTTAAATCTTCCAGTGATTTCCCAGTCATTCAAGTAAGCTGGGCTCCTAACAATAAACCTGGATCAGAAATTATTAATCTGATGTATTTAGCTGCTTGAAAGGAGGGCAGCTCTGGAGTTGGTGCTGGAAAAGCAATCAGAAAGTGAAAGAGAATTAGGTTTTTTGATAATTGGTGTTTTTTGATATTTGTGTTCTCTTCTGAGACAATATTTACTCTTGGAAAGCATAAACGCTCTGCAGGTAAATGGTGTCAAATAATCAACAGGGTAATAAATGTTGAGAGCTGTTTATTTTGTTTTTACAAGACCTGCAAAAATTGCAAACACTTTAAACCAAATTCTTGGAGTGTTCATTGCTATGGCAGTTTTTGACAGAAGCCCCGTTGCTGTTCGTATTCAAGTTTTGCAATAACAAACATAGGACATTCCAAGTCACCCTACTCCTGGCTAAGCTATACATCTGATGCAAGACATGACTGTCAGTCCAGTTTCACCTGGAAGCCTCGGGAAAAGTCTCAGTGAGGAGGTTAATCAAAGAAAGACGATAATACTTGCTAGAGGGAAAATAAAGCATCCTCCCTCATGCTTTTAGAAATAGCTGAGATTTACATGGAAATAGGCAGTGTTAGCCTGACTCGTGAACTTTAAATGCAAATTGAGCATCTGGAGTGCTTTTTACATGGGCATTTGAAGTACAAACAGAAATTACACACTTGGATGATTTTTATAAAGCCCTTTAATAGCCATTATTATAATCTTAAAATAATAATTGCAAAGGGAGTGGGCTGGCCAAAGGGCTTAAGAAGCATATTTTGTGTTTTTCACTTGTATCTTTTAAGTTCAGTTTGTCCCTCAGTACGTCTTGGGGG
>NW_020799095.1:150494484-150515368 GCF_003259725.1 Athene cunicularia
TGTATAAGAGACAGGCGTGGGTCCCTCCCACGGCTGCAGTCCCTCTGGTACAGGCTGCTCCAGCGTGGGACCCCACGGGGTCACAAGTCCTGCCAGCAAACCTGCTCCAGCGTGGGCTCCTCTCTCCACGGGGCCACAGGTCCTGCCAGGAGCCTGCTCCAGCGTGGGCTTCCCACGGGGTCACAGCCTCCTTCGGGCATCCCCCTGCTCCGGCGTGGGGTCACCCCCGGGCTGCAGGTGGGTCTCTGCTCCCCCATGGAGCTCCATGGGTGCAGGGCACAGCTGCCTCACCACGGGCTGCACCCCGGGCTGCAGGGGAACCTCTGCTCTGTGCCTGGAGCACCTCCTGCCCCCCTTCCTCACTGACCTTGGGGTCTGCACAGCTGTTTCTCACATAGTCTAACTCCTCACTTCTGTCTGCTGCTGGTGTTCCACCACAGGTTTTTTTTTGTTGTTGTTGGTTTTTTTTGGTTTGTTTTTTTTTTTTCTCCCTTCTTAAATATGTTATTCCAGAGGTTCTAACACCATTGCTGATTGGCTCTGCTTTGTCTTGGAGCTGGCTGGCGTTGGCTCTGTGGGACATGGGGGAATCTTCTGCATCTTCTCACAGAAGCCACCCCTGTAGCCCCCCTCTACCAAAACCTCGCTACGTAAATCCAATACAAGGGGTCAGGTCAGGGAACACTGAAACAAAGTGAATGTACCCATGTTCATGGGATCCAAAAGTGAAGAGGGACCTGGCTGATGTCATTATAAGGCCTCTCTCTAATATCTTTGAAATGTCATGGCTTTCAGGGCAGATTCCTGAGGACTTTTCAAATAATAAAAATTAGTTGGGGTGGTTCATACATCAGATGGTTGCACCACCATTTGGAAGGACCTCCACAAGCTGAAGAAATGGACTGACAGGAATGTCAAGGAGATCAGTAAGGAAAATGCAATTTCCTACACCCAAGGGGGAATAATCCCAGGCACCAGCACACACTGGGCACCTACCAGCTGGGAAGAAGCTCCGTAAAGAAGAACCTGGAGTTCCTGATGGAAAATAAGATGACATGAGCCAAAAATGGCCCTTGTAATAAAGAAGGCCACTGGTCTCCTGACCTGCATCAGTAGAGCATTGTCAGTAGGTCAAGGGAGGTGATTCTTCCACTCTGCTCAGCACTCATGAGACACATCTGGAGTACTGCTTCCAGTGCCAGCCTTGCCAGGACAAGAGAGATATGGGCATACTGAAGAAAGTCCAACAAAAGGTCATAAATATGATGAAGGGACTGGAGCATGTGACATACGAGGAAAGGCTGAGAGAGCTGGGGCTGTGACCTGGAGAAAAGAAGGCTCAGGGGGTGCTCTTATCCATGTTATAAATACTTGATGGGGAGAAGTAAAGAGGATGGAACCAGGCTTTTCTGAGTGGTTCACAGTGGGCAGCACACCAGGCAATGAGCACAAACAGAAAAATAGGAAATTCCATTTAAACACACACAGAATAAGCATTTTTACTGTGAGGATGGTTGAACACTGGAAGAGATTGACCAGAAACACTGAGGAGTCTCCATCTTTGCAGACATTAAAACCCAACTGGACACAGCTCTGAGCAACTCTGACTGGCCCTGCTCTGAACAGGAGTTAGACTAGATGTTCTCTAGAGGTGCCTGCTCACCTCAGGGACTCTGTGATTCTGTGTTACTACCTCAGCAGCTCCCTGGAAAAAGATGGATTCCTGAATAAGTTCCAGGAGACACATTCCAGTTTAATTTCCAAACATAACTATTATATTCTAAAGCAGTTTTTGCTTTCTCTGCCAAGGGGATTTTATGCTTAGGGACTGAGCCATGCTGTATCCATATGCAAAGGTGATGCAGCATAAACATGCACTTTACCATGACTGAACGGTTGCATCTGAGAGCAACACTTCCACCTCTGAGCTTGCCATGGCAGATGGACTTAGTGACTTTCTGTCTTTGTCAACTCAGGATTTTCACTGTGCCACATAAATATACCTCTCAGTATCCTGACTGTAAATCAGTGATAATTCCTCCTTACCTTTCAAGGGAACTGTTAAAATAATCTGAGAGATTTCTTATAAACTACCTGGATCCCGGTTGCTAATCTGCAGGTCATACACCTTCCCATGGTTGCTTTGATACCACAACTAACTGCTTCCAACTCTATGAATGAATATTGCCCCAAAAGACACTTCCTTTGAAGGGAGGTAGAAGTGAATGTAACTCAGAAACAAAAGGCACAACCACTTTTCTTCCAGGCACAGCAACAACAGAGGCTGCATGATGCCTTAGTTAGTAAACTCAAGGACCCTAGAACTTTTCCCTTCATGTTTTCCTCATGTCCTTGCTTTCACAACTGAAGCTTATAATTCATGCTTGCTTGGGGATTTGACCAGCTGCATCCGTTGATAGCTGAGAGACAAAAATTTCCATCAAAACACCATTTAAAATCTCCAGCCAGTCAAGGCATATGGAACTCCAGCGGCAGGATTTAAAGTACAAACATATATATGTAAATATATATATATATATATATATATATGTATATGTATATGTATGTTATAATTATCCTTATTTTTTTGAGCTGCTTTCTTCTATATTTAGCATATGTACTGGATTGCCAGGTAAAGCATAATTCCCCTCTCATCACTCAGTCTTAGCTTCAAGTTACCTAAAAAAGACAAAGCATTAAATTGTCTATTTCCCCGTAGAATTACACATAAAGAATTCTGACAACTTCAGGCTTTTTTCTCTCTCTCTTTTTTTTTTTTTAAATTTTTAAATTTATTTATTTTATTATTATTCCATTCTTGCTTGCCTGCTTTGGAAGCTGAAGAAAATGACAAGGGATAAAACTTCCCATCTACTCCAAAGCTTAATTTTTATTTATTTTTTTTTTAGTGGTTTAATATGTTCTGAATTGGTTAACAGGGAGAAGTTGTTGGAGGCTGAAAGAGTGTCTTGCATGTTGCTGTATATCTTTTATTACTGTACAGCGTTGCCTGCACGAAGAGTTGTTCTCCAAGCCATCTGAATGCCTATTTACCATGAGGCAGCAGCTGTCCCCATTGTAAAGAAGAAGTAAGAGAAAGACTACATTAAACTCATTCATCCTTAGCAGAAAGGAAACAAACAAACGAAAGAAAGAATCTGTAACCTGCTGTTACAAATGCTTGGAAATAAAGAGCCGCTGCTCCGAAATACCTGAAAAGTAGGTACATTTCCCTGGAAAGTCAAATAAAAGTGCTGTAAAGAAGAATTGTCTATGCACGTTACTTACATCAGGAAGAATTCGGTAGTAAAGAACATAGCAATGGATTTTTAAAGGTGGTACTTGTAAAAGCCACCACTTGCAAAGGCTCCAAATTATGAATAAGTAATATTCCCTGGTCTGTTACAGATTCAGGTGAACTACAGGATAAATGAGGATAGGAAGACTGAATGAATGTTGCTGTCAGCTTAATATACAAAAGTCTCCCTGGATGAGGTGATGGGTGGGGGAGATGTCGAAGGAGCCCACGGCAGGTCACATCCCAGCAGGTGGGACAGACCATCTCTTCCTCTACTGTGGGACGAGGTTGCATGGCACATACACATGGTCATGGCCGTCCCAGTACATGCTGAGGTTTGCAGAGGTCCCTGTGGTTCAACTATACCTGAGCAGGAGACTGGGCTGCCCCTGATGGTTTGAGAAGCTGCAGGTGAAATCTGTGTGTGCACTTTGGCAGGAATTGTTTCTTTGAGGGCTTCCAGCAGGAAACATTAAAAACAACCCAAGGGAATATTACTGAAGAGAGTCCTCTGGGAAATAAACATCAAAATTATTTAAAATTTTTTAATAACTAAGTGTTATCACAAGATTCCCAACCAGGCCTGTCCCAGCATACACAGTCTCTGACAAATGGAGACTGGACAATGTTTCTTCTAACCGGGGAACTGGAAATGTGGGGATTATGGCACAGAAAAAATCCGAAGCAGATGAGCACACGCCTCATGCTTCCACATCTGGTAGTATGGTTGAGGAGAAGGGTTTATTAGCTGTGGCACTGAGAGGCTGTGCATGCACAGATATTTTGCTGCTAGATATTGAATGGCAACATCCACATATTTTGTAGACTTGCCAGGCGAGGCCTTCACTAGCCAAGGGGTCACTCAGTTGTTCTTGTGATGCAGAAATTCCCTGCTAATCTCATTTGTTATATCAGCTCAAAGACTTAGGTACATCAGGGTACCTCTGGTCCCAGTCCATTCTGCTGCACCTGTCGCACCTTTCTTCAGCTTGAGAGAGAGACAGGGAGCTTCTGAACATCATGAAAACCTGCCGTGGGCTAGGGAGATATTCAGGTTCCTGGGAGTGGCTGAATAAACTCAACAGAGTAGCTCACTCCCCCACGCTGAATTATCCTTAACCATCTTCAGAGACCTTGAACTCCCCGAGGAGGATCCGTGTTTCTGGCAGTGATATTTCAGAACCTTCACCAAAAACTCAGGGAACAAGAGGGGTTAAACCAGTCAGAGTCATATGATTAGGGATGCAACTGCTACGACAGAGAAAATAATCACAAATCAAAGCAATGGGCTTTCCTAAAAACCCTCTTTGTTCGGCCAAGTATCAGAACTAGATCAAATACGGTGAAAATGAACCATACAAAAATGAATAATTACTTGATCACCCAGAGGAAGTTATTTCTGACATTTCTCTCAGTGTTAGCATCTTGTAGATTCAGAGCAAATAAATTTGCTAGACAGGAAAGCAAATTATTACACTGATTCAATCATGTTGGATGAATCATTTTAGATACTAATGGGTCATGGAACAGGCTAGGAGGTTAGATGACTTGTCAAGGTTATTTCCAGCTTGATGTTATATTTTCCTATGATTTGTAGCATTGGTCAAGTTCAACATTAACATTTGAATTTCTCACTTGGACTGCCTTATAGGCTTAGCAATATTATTCTCATCCTGTGTTGCCAGAAAATCCTGACTAATTGGAGAAGTCCAGAAGGTTTTGTATGATTTTGAATTAACATTTCTTCTGCTTTGACCAACAATTAGTGTGTAGTAAACCTTTCTCACATATGACTTAGTCTCATTGCCATTTACCAGAATTTTCTTACTAATTCAATCTTCCAGGACACATTTTTCCATTCCTTCTCACACTGCATTACACCATCCTCACTTTATATAAACCAGTTTAACTCAGGAAGGTGTAAGAAGCTGCAGAGAGGGAGGGAGGAAGGTCTTGAGGGCAATGTATTAGGAGTAAGTGTTTTACACCTGAAGCTCTGCACACAACCTTCAACAAGTTACCAAATCTCCCTGTCAACCTATTTGCTTCATCTCCCCCAAAACCTACCACCTGCTACATGGAGCTGTTGGAAAAGATTCAGCTCTTCAAGCAAGGAGGGATGCAATTACTAATCTTGAAGTTTATTTTTATTTTTTAGTTGAAATTCTATTTTCAATATCTGTTTCTATCTCAGTATTTTATGTCTTTTGCTCTTTTTTTTTTTTTTTTTTTTTTTTTTTTTTTTTTTTTTTTTTTCATTAGCATCTCTGTGTTTACTATCTGGACGTCATGCTTTGCTCAGAACTTTTAAGTGACAAGGCTGCATTTGATGGTCCTTTCCAGATGTGTGTGTCTGTTTTCAGCCAGTGAAGTTTCTGCAGGCAAATGATTTCCTCTGGTTCATGCTCTCTCACAACGAGATACAATATCAGTTTCCAGCTCTCAATCTTTAGGAAAAGTGGCACATCTTTGCATTTCTGATGGCTGTCAGCTTCAGGTAGATGCCAAGAAGATGAACATCAGGAAGTCAGTGAGAGAATCATTTAAGGATATTGAAAACGAGAGACGGGTGAGTGTCAGTAAGTAATTTGTTTTCTCAAGGCATAATAAACCTGCAGGATAAACTTTTATCTCCAGTGATCACAGCGAGGTGGTGGTGATATTTAAGAATAGACAAGCGGATTCCAGTGTAACAGAATATTTCTGGAAGAGCTCAATAAAAAGAAGTACTTGGCATTACCATCCAGGACAGATAACAGGGCAGATCTTCAATGAACTGCAAAGGCAGCAGGAGCTTTGGCAGGTGCAAGTGGAGTTAAAACTGAATATTTATGTGAGTGATTCACTACATCTTTCTGTTTTGCAAAAAGGCATCGCTGAACTCTTAAAAGAGGCCTATGTATACCACAAGGACCTTTATGTACATTTCCAGTACTTCTATTCAGAACTTTCAGAGAAAATACCAAATCATCAATCCCTCTGAATCTTGATAGGCTTGATGAACTTTGCTGAATTCGAGACAGGGTTTCCATGGAAACTTTGCTGTTTTTTCATCACTGTGCTACTGAGGTACAGAGCTCTGTGGCAAATCAGCTATATGAATTAACCAAGGACTCTTTTCCCGGAATTATATAACCATCAAGTGGTTTGGCTTGGAAGGGACCTTCAGAGACCGTCTAGTCCAATTCTCCTGCCACAAGCAGTGAGATCTTCCACATCTTCCAATCATCTCTGAAGGTTGCTCAAAGCCCTTATCCAACCTGACCTTGAGCACTTCCAGGGTCTGGGCATCCACAGATTTTCTGGGTAACCTTTTCCAGTGTCTCACTGCCCTCATGGTAAAAAGTTCCTTACGTCCAGTCTAAACCTACCCCCTCTCACTCTGAAACCACTGCCCCTTCTCTGTCACTACAGGCCTCGGTAAAAAGTCTTTCTCCATCAGAAAATCTTTTCCTTCAGGGTCTTCAGCTCAGGGAGGTGCCCTCTATCATGGCTGCTCTTGAGATCTAGAAAAAGACTTCTGGGGAATTGACCTGTTGCTTTCCAAAGTATTGTTATGATATTTTTACCAAGTAGGTATAGGGCTCATGTGGACTGAAACCAATTAAAGTGAAAAATGGTCCCAGGTCACACTGAATCCAAATCTTTGCTGACTAAAATGTCACTTAGGGCATTCAGTATTTACAATGATATTCTGCTCTTATCCAAGTTTCCACAAGGCTGATTTTCCCAAGCAGTGTTTGTCCAGGTGACTTTTATCAATACTTGAGGTTTCCAAATGAAAGCACAGATTTGGAAAAAAAACACCCAAAACCAACCAACCAACCAACCAACCAAAAAAAACCCCATGGGCCAACTATGTCTGTCAACATTTACTTATTCTATCTACATTTTTTTTTTATATCCCATTTTTGAAAGGCTCTATTTGTCTTACTTATTGACAATCAACTTCTCACTTTTTAGTTGGAGTATGCAGGTTTAGGGAGGTTACTGCTGACTGACACCTTCACAGAGTGGAGTTACTGGTTTATGGGTGAAAAGGGTTCTTAAGACTCTTCTACCTGAGAGATCACTTCATGGGATGAAACTAGGGTTAGAGGAAATGTAGGGCTACTGAGTGCAGATCATTTTCTGATATAGTAAAGTGCAAAGTTTAAAGTCCCTTAAGTCACACCACCAGGCATGAGGGACCATCCATCATAGTCTGATAAAGACACCGAGTCTATATCTGTGTGAAATGCACTAGAGGGCAGTGGGCAAAGCTGTTTCTGAGACTAAATTCATTGAGCATCATCTTTGCTGGGAATTTTAGCTGAAAGGATAACCTGTAAGGAAAATGATTACAATGCATGAGTAAAAGCTAGCTGGGTCCTGGGGTCTGTACAAAGAAAAAAGGAAGCTTCCCACTGGAAATATATTTTAGTTCCACCAGGAAACTTTCTCTTTATATAAAGTTTTTCATTCCATCTCCAGGTCTTTCATTTGGAAGAGAACTTTGAAGAAGCTTTCCTTCAACTTCAACAGAGCAGAAACAAAAAGTCGCAGGGACATCTGAAAAATCAAAATGACAATTTTTTATCTAAAACAATAATTAGATTAAGGTGTCTAATCTGAAACAATGCAAGTCAGTGAAGATTGACCCAAATCTTTCTATATTTAATTTTCCTCGTCTTCACTGTGAAGAACTAAGAAACACATTTTGCTCATTGGTTAATAATGGTTGAAATCTATTAGAATATAAAATTTATATCTAAGTATATTTAATATAAATTTATTTTGCCCCTCCCACTTCTAGGCATTTCATAGTTTGAACAGAAATTGTAAGTGTCTGCTTTGGATCTTTTTCCAGTATTGTATGAGACTATTGTGATAAGATTTATATAAAAATGGTGAGGATGAAATCAGATTGACCTCTTTTGTTCATCCAATCTAACATGGATACCTGTCTAAGGACCATGGCCATCCAAGGATTCCTTAGGAGTCAGTGAAAGTAAATATTTCCAGTGGACAATACAGTCCATCTGCTACCCTAATCACAGACAGAACACAAGCTGACCCTGCCTCTGTTAGGTAGGATGAATGCAGGACATGCTTTGAAAGAGGAACAGTGTTTAATGATGTGCTATTCCATGGGGAAAAGCTGATCAGACTGTGAAAGTCCCTCCAAAAGTGGAAACTCGTAGCATTGCATTTGCCATGCCATTCGTATGTTGCACTGGAAACTGGATGGCAATACCCTCATTCTTAATTGCAACTTTCAAAATAAAAATAAACCCATGATGCTTTCTTGAACCAAACATTTTGCTTGCAAGTAGCAATGCCAGCAGCTGACAGGGAGAGGATGATAATTCTGCTTGCTGTTCATTATAACTGAATGTGGGAAGTTTTCTCTATGTCTTCTGAGCACAGAAGGGGACAGGTTTGCTGATTTAAAAAGCTCTACTGACTTAGAAAGTTCATTTTGTGATTGGAGACACTACAGTCGGTAGTGCAGAGGAGCGCTGCTGGAGTGAGCAATATTCATGAAAACAGAATTTACTTTTCCACTGAGGATGCCATATATTATCTCTTAATCCATTTCACTGTTTGGACCCATAAACAGTTGGCCTGACAAAGCTGGCATGCTGTTCTCTGTAAGTGGGATGGAAGGCGAGGTAAAAAGTGGGGTCAACAATAATTTAAGTGAGTTTCACAGCTGAATGCTTTGGACTGTGAAGCCATGGCTCGAGCTGCAAAGCTATGTTATTACTAGCTTGGGAAAATCAGTATAATCATGTTAACATAGTCTGAGCTCTTTTGGCCTAAAATGATTGTCATAATGCGTTTAAGAAATTTAATGACGTCAATAAAAGGCACCTTTGCATACTATACTGCATCTCTGCAGAGGCTTATATTAATTTACACTGCTGCTCACCTTCTGGCCATACCTGCATCGTGGTCACACTTTGTGCAATTTTGACATACAAGTAACTGTCATTTCAGATCGGAAGTATGGCATGAATAAATTATAATCCCGAGAGGTAAAGACTGAAGGGAGAAAGATACAGCTATAATGCAAGAAAGCACAAAGGTTATTTTAAATTTTTATATATGTATTTAAAAATCACAATTCTAAGGCAATTAGTTAAATTGGTGCAAGTGGTACAGGCACATTAGACTTTGTGTCTCTGAAGGTTTCCATTTTTTGACCCACTGTCCAAAAAGTAATAGTAAAAAAAAAATTGAAAAAATAAGACTAAAATCTGTCATCTGACTCACATGCTCACACTGATGCAGAGGCATTTTCCCAAGAGGGTAAAGCTCACTACAGGGCCAAAAGCCAGCTGAGGGCTTAGCATCACTTTAAATCTCTCCAGAAAATGACATTTCACTAATGGGTAAGTCTCAGAGCAGGCTTTTACACAGTGGGGATTTTCATAAATGTGGAGGTTTTATTCTTTTGTGCTTTCTCAGTGACCTTTGACTAAATGTATCTTTTCTGGAGCAATTAAAAAAACATTAAGAATATAACAGGAAAGATAAAAAACCACCTTGAGAGCATTTGTTTTTATTGCAAGGTGTCCCATTCCCTGCCATCATGGGGAAATGAAGCCTGGGAGGGATAGCAGTAGCAACAACGCTTTAGTGAATTGGCACTTCCCATTTCCCATTTCATAACAATGAAGTACGAAACACAAATTTTAACACCTAGACAATGCATTTTGGCATCAATACACAGCCTTAAAAATTAATAAAAAGCTATATCGAATATAAAAGTGATTTACCAGTACAACACATTTTGTCATCTGTCACTTTTATGCCTGCATACCCACTCTCTCTCTCCCATTGACTTTTACGCTTTCTATATGCTAAATACTCTCATGAACCTACAACAGACTTCACAGGATTTGACAGACAACAAGTTTTGTTAAATTATTTTCTTCCCCCCCCTTTCTTTTCTTTTTGGTTATTGTTTAGAGAAATAATTCAACTCTTTGTTTTATTCTGCTTTCATTTACAGACACTTGCAGCCAGTCACCTTGGGTACTTGTCTTCATCATCATTTATCATCAGATGTGTGGTGATGCTTAATGCAAGAAACAGAAATGGGCTCTCATTTTCCATTTGCACACACAAAATAAGAGAAAATATCTTAATTCTTTGTCAGGGAATAATGTAAATTTGAAGCTAGATTGAACTCCTGTATGATAAAATTCATCTTTATATGGCACGAGTGTTCTGTAATATTCTTCAATCTCAGCACGATGTAAGTCTAAATGGTTTAGAGCTCAAATTTTTGCAAACATCTGCCATTCTTTCCTGCATTTATTTTAGGTTTTCAAGAAGAGAAAATGGAGGTATTAATTCTCCATGGAGAGCTATTTTTCCTCTCCATTAATGAAACTAAGGGGTTTAGATGCTGGAAACTGTTCTCTCAGAAAGATAGACTGTTAGTAGATGCTATATTGGACATTAATAAAGAAATTTTATATTTTTAACAGAACAAGGGCTTAAAACCAGAACAGATAAACTTATAGAAAGTAATTCCCCCCTGCTGCCAAACACTGTAACCTAGAAACACAATATAGAGATTTCTACGGAGGTCATATTTATGGATACTCCACCATCCTAAGTTATCTTTAATATTATTGAAACTAGACAAGCCTGAGGTCTGACTTTCTTTTTGAGAAAAAAAAAAATAGATACAGAAGTCTTTCTGCTGCCTGTTAGAGATTCTTCTGCTGGTCTTGACTGATGTCTCAATGCCATTACATGGGACCCTATTATCAGAAAAGGTGAAAGTCTATCTTGAACGTACGTGCAGCAGATCCTGTTTGATGAGAATCTGGTATCAAACGCAGAAAACTACCATCATTAAGTGACAGGTTTATTGATTTCCCCAATGCCAAATCTCTGAAAGCAGCCTGAAAGAGTTTCACAAATCAGTGACTTCTGTAAATCAGCAGACCTTTTTCCTAAGACAGTGGGTCTCTATCACAAAAATCATCACTGACATTGGGTACTCTAGGCTATGCTTGGAGATAGCATCCTCTTTCATCCTCTCAGGTATCCTTTCAGGGTACATACTGGAGAGGTGGCTCAGTAGCAGGACCACACAGGTGTATTCTTCTTGTCCTTTCCGAGCCTCTCCTACAGTCTGCTTTCCTCCCACACTGCCTTACACCCATGCACATGAAGATGAGGTACCTCTGAATGCCTGCCGAATCTTTCCACTATGTTTGGGCAGCTGGAAGAAAATGTGAGATGTCAACATCTACCTTCCAGAAGTTTGATGCTTAACGGTATTTCCTCAGAACTGAGCTATTACTTCTGGATGTCTTGCAGAAGATTCAGTCCACCACAATTTTATATCATTCAGTCAATAAAAGCAAACCACAGGACTTTTCTCTAAAGAGGAGGGAATTTTTTTTCACCACATCCCATACCTTGGAAATGCTCAGTTCAACACTGCTAGGTAAATCCTTTCCTCAGCTTTTGTCAGTGTAGAGGTTTTCTGCCAAGGAGATTTGCCAACAGAAAATTAGTCCCCAAATATCCTCAAATGCAGCTTGATGCAGTGCAAATTTTGTCTTTTGGTGACAGCTGCCTGCTTAACCGCAGAGATTTCTGAGGAGAGCAGCAGGGAAAATGTGTGCCTGATAGTATCGCTTCCCTGTAGTGACTGTAACGGTACCGAAACTCAAGGGGCGTCACTATAAATACTGAATGATCCTACTCTTGGAAAAAGATGTTGACTGAAGGTGGGGAATCTGTATAAAGCAAATACATCCTCCTCATAAAGAGCACTCAAGTCAATTAAGGGTTCTCGTCGCAATTAGAGCTAAACAGCTCACGTCCAACAAATATTTTTAAGTCATTAACTTCTAAAAGCTGGAGCAGGAAGAGGTAGATCTTTTAGTCCTGGAGGTAAAGGAGACTAAACATTTCAGGATATGCTCACTGACAAAGGGATGCTGGTCTACCACTTCCTAGTAACATTTAGGCATTAACATTGACTAAAATTCAGGGGCTGGGGCTAATTTTAACAGTGCCACTGAAAAAGGCAGATTTACAATGGAGCGGGAGAGAATAATGGATATAAATGCACACTCCCTTAATGCCCTTGGGCATTAAGTCTTAAGTTTCCACCACCCCCTTCAACTAACCTCAGAGGATGAGATGAAATGTAGGAGGCTCTTGAAATTTGGTACTACCCTGTCAAGCTTCATTGCAACTGCTCTTTGAGGAGAGCAGTGAAGGGAAGTGATGGCTCATTGCACGTTCTGAGGGACACAAGGACAAGGAGAAGGGTGTCCTGCAGATATCCCAGCTAACTCAGCTCCATTACCTGTGGTGAATCTGTGATTTTAGAAAACTCACATGATCCTACTGGCTAACATAACTTTTTACAAATCCTGAATATTTTCAACAGCTTTCATACAGATCTTTGTTTAGAATTTCCAGCTTGTATATTGAGGAAGACAAACAGAGAACTAAGGAAGAAAAAAAAAATCCTTGTTTTTCCCAGTTTTTTATATATATATATATATATATATATAAACATATATATATATATATATATATATAAACACATATATTGATGTGGACAGTTCCCTGAAAGCCAACACCTGGCTCTAATGCATACTTGTGACTAGATTTTCTATCTCCATGATATTTCAGGCAAAATAAGTTTTGCCAGTTTTGCATGGGATGGTGGTAAACACTAGGGGAGGAGCAAGAAAACTTTACAACAGCTTAGTTTTTCCAAGACAGTCATATGCTTAGTGATATTCAAGAACCCATATCTTTAGACTTGGGATGCTGTTACAGTCTAGATCAGAATTTTTGTAGATTCAAGACTACTTTTACAGCTCCAGATATCCAGCTGCTTTGCTTCAAGCATATTTGATGGTTTTTTATGTTTCTATCTATATTAACATCACTTAGGCTAGAAGAGTCCCTCGAATGTTGTGTTTATCCTAGTGATAGGCTGTAGATTTTCTGTTAGCATCAGCCTTTAAAGAACAGTAAATGCATAGGACGTACTTGAAGAGCATGCAGGGAACAACATGAGATGCCTTTATGGTTAATTATGAGCGCCCATTAAGGCAGATAACCAGTGAGGAAATCATGAACTGTTCAAGTCTGACTGTATTACAGGTTAGCCCTTTTTTTCCCCCCAAGAAAATACTGGTTTGTGTTTGTTGTTTTTTGTTTGGTTGGTTGGTTTTTGGTTTTTTTTTTTTTTTTTTTTTTTTTTTTTTAATTCCTCAAATAAGTCAGTGTCAGAGTCAAGTACTGCAGACTTCAGACCAAAATATTCTTGGGTTTTGTCGGAATAGCCCCTGGTTTGGGGGCTGTAAAAGATCTTCAAGACTGGTCCCCGGCTCTTGAATCATTTTCTATGTGGTATTTTGCCAGACAGATTGTGGACTGTGACTTGTATCACAATAATAAATGCCAGACATTTCTCATGCAGATAATGTCTCATGAAAGTTCTTTAACAGGAGAAATGAAAGTCTAAATGTATGGGCACTTTAATCAAGGGCAGGAATGTTGATCTTTAGCAGAATACAAGGTGACCCTCTTTGTTTGATGGAAGTGAAGACTGAAGAGAAGAAAATTCTTTGTCTCTTGGTTTGTGTTTTTTGTTTTTTTTTTTTCTTTTCTTTCTTTTTTTGATCTGTGTTTTAAGGCTGCACTTCCAAGGCAGAAATGTAATATTTGTACATTTTCCAGATGATTAAGTGCTTGAATATAACCATACTTTCTATTAAATGGAAGCCATATTCTTCAAATTACAACAGTTTGTCAACCTCTCCCAAGATATTATTTGGCAAGGGTGAAGCAGGGGCACTTAAGATTTATTATGAGATGTATTCCCAAGGGGTATTTAGTGCTGTAGAGTTTTGCTCCAGACACACCTGAATATGTGGGAAAAAATAGGACTAATGCTTTCAGGATCTTTGTGGAGAGAAGAATCTACAGCTGGAGAAACAGTCACTACAGATGCCATGATAATTAGATTCCATGACTGGATCCCAGGAAAAAAAAATAATTGTAATCACAATTGACATTTTGTGACATACATGACACCATTTATTGACTTCTTCTATGGTTTAGAGTAAATTATCTTTTCAGAGGAAGGATTTTTTTGATCAAGATTCTAGAAATAAGGTCCCAGATCAGCGAAGTACTTTACACATGCTCAACTACAGGTATTATAGCCAGTTTAGTGGGATTGTTGTCATGTTTGAGTACAATCTTTTTTCAGAGTTTGAAAAATTCTGCTGCACAACAGAGTGGAGTTTAATGGCTTTATATTCAGCCTGCTGACAGGCAGTATACAGCCACAGGAAAAAGCAGTGTCTAAAATTATAATAGCAGGAAGACATAAAAGGAAGATTCAAGTAGTGGGGAAAAAATTGTTTGTGTAGGCACCAATATACTGATTGCAGTACCTACAAGAGTGGGTTCCTACCCAGGAGTCATTCAAGTTATATTTCAAAGAAAATGGCATTTTTCCTCCTCCCTGAAAGCTAGGCAGGGGAAAAAAAAAAAAAAAAAAAAAAAAAAAAAAAAAATTCTATAATTTCAAACTATTTTGCTATTTAGAAATGGATCAAATATATTGTATCACAAAATTTCCAAGGAAAAGTAATTTTAGAGGAAAAAAAAATTTGGCGCAATATATGATCGACTTTTGGAATTGCTTTTTTTTAAACTTAATTTCTTGTGCACAAAAAATGCATTTCCAACTGTTTAATTTCCTCTTTCTAAACAGTATTTTAACTTCCTTTTCTTATTTCAAAACGCTTCCATTTAAATGAAAACGGGAGGGTATGATCAAAACAACTTATGACTAAACAGCCTGACCAACTTTTTCAGGGAACCTTGGTAAGGCTTTTGAAGGTTTCAGTCCAGCCCCTACACTGAAGGGCTTTGTGTGAGCTTCCTTTAAAGGCTGAACCGAAGAGCTTGGGTGAATAACAATAAATTAGACTTCTAAACCCACATGTTATCATCTTTCCCAGTAGGTTGCAGTTATTTCTTTCAGAACCTGGTTCTTCTAGTCACATCTCGGTCATCGTGAAATCGTATCTAGAGAACTTCACCTTCAAATTAGCCAGAAAGTGAAGTTATTTGGAAAGAAACAAAATATTGGGTGATCTGCAAGACAAGATACTACATAAGGAAAATCGGTGAACTGTGAATGCCAAAGTCTTTTCTGCAGTTGGAGAAGCCTTGTTCAGGTCTGAATGACAGCCTTATCATCTCAGAAGGCTGCACGTGTGGACACGAGACACTTCCACCTTTCCAAGAAAAGCCAGAAAGATCTACTGCACTGATCAGGAGAAAAATTTATTGCTGAGGTCTCAGTCCATAGGAATATATAATAACAATGCTGCTCTTTTCCAGTTGCTGTAAGCTTGCATACCAGTAACAGGTGACACATTCAGCTGAGGCTGGTCAGAACTGGTCTGTCAAAGTAGTTTGTAGAAGAATTAGGTTTTTTTCAGTCCAAGGATGTTTTTCACAAAATATTCTTTGCTAACTTTGTAAAAAAAAAGTTAGTTTTGGGGTTTGGAGGGTTTTTTTGGACTGGATCTCATGGGAGTTATGAGGCAGGTAGCAGGACAGAAAATACAGAAATATTCTGGTGACTGTAAGAAGAATCTTCCCAGTTAGACTGAGCAAAATTTGGCCATAGCAACATCATGACTTCAACATGCTAAAAGATGTAATCTTACAGGTGAGACGAAAATGTCATTGACAGATAAGTGTTATTTTTTATTAGCCTATGTGATGGCTTGTCCCTGGCTGGATGTCATGTGCCCACAAAAGCTGATCTGTTACTCCCTCTCCTCACCTGGACAGGGGAGAGAAAATATAATGACAGTCTCGTGGGCCAAGATAAGGACAGGGAGATCACTCATCAGTTACCATCACGGGCCAAACAGACTGACGTGGGGAAATTAATTTATTATCAATCAAATCAGAGTAGGGCAAAAAGAAATGAAACCAAATCTTAAGAACACCTTCCCCCTACCCCTCCCCTCTTCCCAGGCTTAACTTTATTCCCAAATACTCTACCTACTCCCTCCCAAGCAATGAGGGGAGATGGGGAATAGGGATTGTGGTCAGATCATCACACATCTCTGCAGCTCGTTCCTCAGTGGGAGGATTCCTCATGCTCTTCCCCTGCTCCAGCATGGGGTCCCTCCCAAGGGAGACAGTCTTGCATGAACTTCTCCAATTTGAATCCTTCCCACAGACTGCAATTCATCATGAACTGCTCCAGTGTGGGACCCCACAGGGTCACAAGTCCTGCCAGCAAACCTGCTCCAGCGTGGGCTCCTCTCTCCACGGGGCCACAGGTCCTGCCAGGAGCCTGCTCCAGCGTGGGCTTCCCACGGGGTCACAGCCTCCTTCGGGCATCCCCCTGCTCCGGCGTGGGGTCCCCCCCGGGCTGCAGGTGGGTCTCTGCTCCCCCATGGAGCTCCATGGGTGCAGGGCACAGCTGCCTCACCACGGGCTGCACCGCGGGCTGCAGGGGAACCTCTGCTCTGTGCCTGGAGCACCTCCTGCCCCCCTTCCTCACTGACCTTGGGGGCTGCAGGGTTGTTGCTCTCACATATTCTCACTCCTCTCTCTAGCTACAATTGTGTTGTTTTTAATTGTATGGGTTTTTTTGGGGGGGTTTGGGGTTTTTTTACGCTTCTTAAATCTGTTATCCCAGAGACGTTATCACGGTCACTGATGGGCTCAGCCCTGGCCAGCAGCAGGTCCCTCTTGGAGCCGGCTGGCATTGGCTCTGTGGGACATGGGGGAAGCTTCTAGCAGCTTCTCACAGAAGCCACCCCCATAGCCCCTCCACTACCAAAACCTTGACAGACATGCAAACCCAATACAGCTTATGAATTGCAAATTGTAGGTAAGGCTTAAATGAAGTAAAGGATAATGTTGTTTCACATACATCTTACTGGTAAGGGTAGAATTAAGTTTATGAATTCGTGCATGTCTGGAAACTTAGGCAAGGAATGTGCTATTCAAGCATCATTGATATAAGATGGTGAATATAATGAGAGGTGTATTGATATAAAGTTGCCTTCAAGCACTAGAGAAAGTCTCACATTGGGCAAAATCTGAGTTCAGCATTTAGTTGAAGATGCTGACCTTCAGTAAGACCTTGCTGTAATATCTTGGATTTGTTGACCATCCTCGAAGCAGAAGAAGAAAATTCACATAGGAAATTCAGCTCCTGAATGGTCAGTGAAGACACGGCCAAAATATAAACCTATTTTGTTCCAAATTGCCGTTGCTTTCATTGATGAAAATGGCATAGATCATAGCAGTCTTCAAAAGAGGAACTAGTATAACTACTAATGAATTTTTAAATCTTATGAAAAAAATATTAGAAAGTAGCAATTCATCAGAATGGAGATTCCTCATGGAGACATATAAAAATTGTCAGAAAAAAATTCTGTAGACCAGGCCAGAATTAAACTGCATAGTCCACAATAAAATTAAACTAAACTAATAAAGGGAGAGAATGCCATTCCAGGAAAAAAAAAAAAAAAAAAAAAGTATAGATTTTCACATTACAGTATATATGGCTCTGGATCCTAAGCAATTTTTTTTTTTCCCCTTGTATTTGTATAGAACAGAATGTGTGAGACAGAGAACAATCAGAAAAAAAAATCTGTAACATGGTAACGAGGCTGCTTTTCCTCTCAAACCCAGCTCAAAGGCTGTTCCAATGAGGATTTGAAATCAAACCTCCCACAGTCTAAATTATTTCATGACAAATTCTCTGGAGCAAGAAAGTTGCATTTTCTCATATCTGATGTTCCAAACAGTAGACTGACATATATGGAGTATGTGAGCCGCACCAAAGCTTGTCTTCTTTTCCAGTCTAATTTTTGCTTTCTTTGATGCAGCAACAACTTCAGGTTGTTTTGTTGTTTTTTTTTTTGTTTTGGTTTTTTTTTTCTGTGTCAGTTTTATCTTCCCTGGCTCTGTGTTTTTTATCTTCCCTGGCTCTGGGTCTGGTATGGCACCCTCTAAAATAAAATAACAATAAACTTCCTTCCTCTACAAACCATGTCCCAGTGGGAAACTCTTCCGTTATTTAAAAGATTTAAATACTGAAACGATGAACCTTTGTATAAGCCAGAGACACTGCATTACAGACTAAGTGCCTGTGAAGCCCAAATGCTGATCCCCTTAGTCAAGCTAATGATAGCTTCTAGTTCAAGGAGAGCTGTTCTTTTTATTACCACTATTACTGCTGGTGTTGTAATTATTTTGTTCACCTAACTGTCTCTAGAAAAATTCTGACTAGTTATTAATATCTCAAGATACAGCTAAAACTTTCATCAGCTTCATATGAAAGGAAAGGCAAGGTTTTTGTTTGCAACTGAGCCAGCTATCTTTTTTTCCACTGGGGTTTTAATTTCACTAGAAAGTGTTAGGTTGCCATGGCAAAGCTCATATCTTCACTTCCCTGTCTCAGTAGGTGCTTTGAAGAGGGGAGGTGGTCAGAACAAGAGGTAATTTGTGCTAACGAATGGCTTTATTGTAATAATGTGCTCCTATTGGGTTCACTTTCAAGTTCCTCCAAAAAACTACCCCTACAACCAATTCAATATATTGTCAGCACAAACAATCAAGGGGATGCACAGAATTCTGTAGAAATTAAAGGCAAGCATTAAAAGCCTTGGATTCGATATTCATTCTTCTAAGCTGATACTAGTAACAATAAACATCAGAATCAACAGATCAAGCCCTCAGATCTTCACTAGTCTCTCACCAAGTTTAAGGAAAGTGCTCATGTGGGGCGCTGAGCCAGGCCAATGCTCTGAGTTAATTGGTTAAGTGATGCAGCAGAGAAAAATCTTTTGCGATACTAGGTTCATGTAGAGTCTTTCCTGACAGAAGCTCTGCAGTGAATTACACGTTTTAGGGTGACTTCCAGGGTGCAGCTGAAAAGAGAAAAGCATCAAACAATCTATTTCATGCACTAGGAGGAACATCTGGCTAATGATTCAACTTGCCATGCAGTGTTCTACTACTATTAGATTATAAACCCCTGATGACACAGAGATGCATTTAGAACACGCAACATTGAAATGTATGTGTATTTTGATTTCTTCCAATAAAAACTTCCACGGTCTTGTTTTGGTCTTAATTGCAATACCTACATTATGACCATGGAAAATGAGAAGACTCCAATCATATAAAGTAACGCTTATCCCTCAGATAACTTCAGGTGGCTTGTCGAGGTGAGACTGGAATCTTTAGTAAAACTTTATACTTGGACATTTTGTTCTTCAGCTCTTAGGATGTCTATGTTTTACTCACAGATACAAGCCGTACAATTCCAAGCATAAAAATAGGGAGAAAAAAAAAAAAAAAGTGGGAGCTTTCAGACCAGTGTTGTCACTGTTATGAACAGAGACCCAAATTCTTAGCAGTGTTTATTTGCTGAGCTACTCTGCAGGCCAGTGGGAGATCAGAGAATCATTTAGATCCTGGAAAGGACATCTGGAGTTCTCTAGTCCAACTTTCTGCTGCAAACAGTGTTGATTTCCAAGTTAAACCTCCTTCCTCATGGCCTGGTGCAGCTAAATTTGAAAATATATGAGATGGGAAAGGATCTCCAGCTCCTCTATGTGTGCTTAACCATTCTTGTGATTAAGATTTTTTTTTATTATTATTTCCATGTAATGTTGATATTTGTCACAACTGCCTCTTTTTCTTTCATGGTGCACCTCTGAAAGGAGACTGTATCTATCTTCACTGTGACTCCTCTATACGTTTTGGGAGACTGCAATTAGTTACCCCTTAGCCTTCTCTCCTGGCCTAAACAAGTCCCTGTCTATTAGCTTCTCCACATGACTCATAATCTCCAGCCTTCTCACTGTTTTAGTGGACCTCTGTTGGACCCTCTCCAGCTTTTCAATATCTGTCTCCTAGCAGGACAGTACTGCAGATGGAGCCTCACTGCCGTTGAATAGAGGGGAATCACCACTGTGTCCAGCCTTCTGGCTATGCAGTTGCTGGTGCGGTCCAGTACAGAGTTAGCTTTCATTGCTGCAAGGGTGCACTACTGACCCATCTGCAACTTGTTCCTCACAGGAGAGAAGAAAACCCTACTGTCATCCTCCCTGCTTCTCCTTACGAAACGATCTGTTCATCACAGTGCTCCAGTAATCACAGAATCACAGAATCAACTGGGTTGGAAAGGACCTTGAAGATCATCCAGTTCAACCATTAACCATTAAGCCATTAAGTTCAACCGTTAACTCCACCAGATCCCTCAGCACTGGGTCAGCCTGACTCTTCAACCCCTCCAGGGATCCCAGGGACTCCCCCCTGCCCTGGGCAGCCCATTCCAACGCCCAACAGCCCCTTCTGCACAGAAATCCTTCCTAACATCTAGTCTAAACCTTCCCTGGAACAACTTGAGGCCATTCCCTCTTGTCCTATCGCTTGTTCCTTGGCTCAAGAGACTCATCCCCCCTCTCTGCCCCCTCCTGGCAGGGAGTTGCCGAGGGCCAGGAGGTCTCCCCTCAGCCTCCTCTTCTCCAGACTGAACCCCCC